>NC_084950.1:21454105-21754963 GCF_949316205.1 Platichthys flesus | reverse complement strand
CAACAAGTTAGGAATTAGATATTCAAAACAGCTTTCAATTGTATTGTCTGTGTGGTGAACCTGTCTGATTGTGGACTGATCTCATGTAAGGCTGTGTATGGCCACTGGAATTAAAAACAAGTATTCACTCAGTCAGTGCAAGGTTTCAATACAATACTTTAGAAGCTAGATGGCTGGATGGCCAGTAGTCATTATTGTTCAGGATGTACAAATGAAACACAGAGAACAGTATTTATTTAAATTCAAATTCCCCATCAACTTAGTCTCAACACTGACAGACATCAAACGGTGTGGTGAGCAAGTTAAGTGTGAAGTAAACAGACAGGCAAAAAATAATGCTAAAAGTCCTGGATCAACCCTGAAATGTAATAGCTTCTTCCTGGGGTCATGCTCAACCCCTCTGAACTGATTTCTGAAATCAGTTCAAAACTGATTTCTGAACTGATTTCTGAAATCAGTTCAGTGGTTTTTGTGTACTCCTGCTAAATAAACAGATTAATCCACCAGCAAACAAATGGACAGGGGTGAAATCATAACTTTCTTGGTTGAGGTAAGAATGCAACACATCTTTCTGTCCTCTAATATATTGGTGATTTTTGACAGACATGTGCCAAATCTGATATGTCTTGGATGAACCAAGAGCGTAAATAATATTAGTGATACAGATATTTTCATCAGACTCCGGATCAGATATTTCCTCATACGTACGAAGAGACCAGAATAGAACTAAATGGGAAGAGAATATAAGACTTATATCAAACAGGTGGCCATGAACGTGCCAACATTTGGGGGCATGTCGCAGCAGCAGACAACATGGTGTGCAGTGGCTGTGTGTCGTTCAGCACGTCTGAATGTTGTTTTGCTCCCCGGAGGCAGAACAACTATTCATGTAAGTTCTCTGAATTAACACTGTAAGTGTAGTTTGTTCCTTTAAACACTTTTAACTAGCAAAGCAATACACCAACATATTAAAAAAAGGTCCCAGAGCTTGCTCAGTGATGTGTGCCGGAAAAAGCAATCCTTTCAGAGATTGACAGAGCAGCCTGGAGTTGTTTCAGCAACACTGAGCCGTGTTTGCCATCATTATAGGAAATTAAAGAAAATGTGACCTGAGGCAGCAGTGTGGCTCCTTTATGTGTTTAATAAAGTTTTGGGATAGCGATAGAGGCCAATGGGACAGAGGAATTGAAGGCATGTTTGTATGGTTTAAGAAGCTTCTTTTGTATTTTGATCACTTCCGTCACACCCTTAACCTTGGCTCAGTCCTTGTCATGGAGATGGCAGACCAGGTGTTATAAGAGGGAGAACCTGGCTTGGCTATTGCCTAGCAACCAAAGAACATCACTGGGAATGACAGACACAGTGGAAAGACCACCCTTGTGCAACTGAGAGGCGGGCTATGCTTAGACTAAAACTTGCCACTAAGAGTAAGATAGAACATACAGTTAAAATAAGCTGCTGCTGAGTATAGTCTGTGTATGGAGAAATATCCTGATGTTGTCCTGAGGTTGACAGTGAGGCTGAAACTGTTTTTTTAGGGGAAAAAGTCCTGACCAACCAGCTTGTCATTGTGTATAATTTTATGTAAATGTCCAGCCACTGGTGTGCAACATATTCAGTTGGTATCTGTTTTAGTTTCAGAGATACAGAGGCTTTAAAAGGGGGGCATGTCGGAAAGAAATCAAACCAATGATGTTGCCCCTGTTTGGTTCTCACTGTGTAATAAAGCCCTTATGCTTGACCTGTAGTGCAGGTAAGATTCATGGTTAGCTGATGAACGTCAAGATTGTTGATTGCTTTTTACCAGGGCACATCACTGTGGTAACTTATGCTGCACATTCATAATTGATTAAACACAACAAGGATTGGGTGTTAACAAAGTTAGAAAATAACCAGCTAATTCAAAGAATGGTAAGGTAAGAGACAGAAGAATAGGGAGCAGAGGCATCTGGGAAACGGCCCCTTAGCCTATTTTTCATGCCCCATAAATCTTTCAAACAAGCCAAAAATGTATTTGCACTAGATTGTTATGTAAATAGCACTGACTACACAAAGAATACAGCAAAACCAAAAGGGACAGTCTGTTATTTTATTTTTAAACTTCCAGTGTTTTTTCATACAAAGCATATTGCATTATGCCACATGGTTACTCTCCTTGACAACCAGGGCAAGCTGTTAAACTCTAACACATCTCCCACATCCAGCCACTTTGTTTCTGAGAAATCCACAACAAGCAACCAAATTTTTCTAGTCAATGATTTGATTAACAGCCACTTTATTCACTGTAATTATGATATAATTTGAGTTGAATTCACTTTTTGAAAAGAAATATTGTGACTTCTGTCAGAAAAGACTAAGATACTGTGCATAACCACTATTGTTTAGCTTCTTGATTCCAATGTTATTGTGCCTGCATTCACAGATCTTTAGTGCCATATGACTCACTGTCCACAAAGCCATTCTCCATTATTAGACCTATATTATATCCACAGTGGGAGAGCCAACAAAAACCTGCGAGACCACATTCCTTCACCGTAACAATCTGCATCACAAGCAGCATTACGTAGAGCTGCTCATCACATTGACTCAGCAGATGGTCAAAACTATGACATTTCGATACAGCATCTTCATATCGCATCATGGGATTTGTCAGGTTATCAGGTGCAACTAGCTGGAATGAATACTGTCTAATGTCAGAAACCCATGATAGATCCTACCTCCATTCAGAGTATAATCGTTTCATCTGTTAGGACTGGTTTAGTGAGGTGTTTATTCAGCTATATGGTCCCTAAGTCCGATGTAGTTTGTGCTGCTGTTATTAGGAATTGTACACCTTGGACAAGAACAACAAAAAAAACACCCATTGATAGAGATGTTCTGCTGCCAAAGATATAGCTTAGCAGATTTTTTTAATGCCCCCTGCTTTAAGCGCAAAGAGGAGCTGGGACACGCACACTCACACACTCACACTTTAATCAGGCTTAAAAATTCCTGGAGTAACAGGTTGAAAGGCCACGGTAACTGAACTTTAACAAAAGCTGCAGGAGAGAAGGTCACTTTTCCAGACTGGCCTCATGCGCTCATATAAATACACCAGCATCCTGCACATGCCAACGACCTCTGTCTCTTGTGGGTGCATGCATAACTCACTCGTCCAGTTTACCGCATGGACAGTGAAAGCAAATATCAACGGGCTGCATGGATGGCTGTCTTTACTTCCAGTCTGTCATTGACCTCTTTCTGCAGAGCATGCTGGGATATTAACTATTCTCGTGTCAGCAACAAGCTCTGACTGTGCAGTGTGACCCTCCGGTATTTTTGCATTTGATCACCAAACTGTATGTCAGCTTGTCCTCAGGCCTCTTCTGTGGATCTTAAAGAACTGGATGGATCAAAGCGTCAGTGTGATTAATGGAGGTGTCATGGGCCTGTCTTTCAGTTCACCTTGAAACCTGAAACCCACCTTGCTGTCACCAGACACATGCGTCTTCCTGCAGCAGCTTCTCCCGATTTGAACTGATTTTGTGTATGTGCTGCTGCAACACCACCTTCTCTTAGGATGATACAACATTCATTCTGACATTTGCATTGTTGTCACTGTCAGCCAGCACTCACCAGAAGAAGGTGTTGGTCCCGTCGTCGTACACCTCGCACTCGGTGTTCCACCGGTAGAGGCTCTCCCTTGAGCTCTGCTTCATCACCTTGGCTTTGATCGGGGCGCTCTGACCCGGACAGCCCGGCTGAGCCGCGCCGTTATTGACCTGCTCGGCAGCGGATGCGGCCGTGGCGCACTTCGCTGCGGCGTTGATCGCAGCCGCGCCGCTTCTCCTCGACTCGGGCTTGGTCATGGCTTGGCTTCGGACGGACCGACCGCCCCTGGCTGCTTTACAATAATCCTGAGCGGGATAGGTTTGTATCGCTGAGCTCCGCTCCCGTGCACCGTCATCCGCGTCAGCCCCACCCAGGTGACTGTCAGCATCCTGTGGGTGGTCGGGGGGAAGAGATCGTTAAAAGGGGACGAGGGCGGAGGGAGCCGCTTGAAAATCACGTCCTGCTGTTGGGTGAGAGGTTGAACACCACTCAGCAGCACTAGGAACATCAGTGTAACACAACCGTGTAACACAACAGTGTCACACAACAGTGTAACACAACGCAGACAGACACATTTACACTTAAAGAGCTCAACACTGTCAGGTAGCAACAATGCTAACCACTGTGTAACAGAGCTACTGTACTAGTGTTACGTTAATGAGTATCTGCTGCTAAACAAACCGCACTGTCTCTGCAGCGACGACTGAAGCTTCCCTTTAATTAACTTGGCTAACTATCTAGCTAGCTATCTGTAGCAGGCTAACTAACCAGGATAAGAAGGCTAAGTTCACTGACAGTCCTGTTAGCAAGTAGCCGGTGTAAACCCATCATTGTTACCTCAGGCGTCATTCTAACAGTTCACGTGTTAGTTAGACAATGCCGTTAGATCGAATCTTAGCATTACTCACCAGCTGAATATATGGATGACTGCGTTGAGGAGATGCTAACGCTACATTAGCACATCCGCTTGAGACTGGCTGTATGGCTAGATAGAAAGAATAATCTGGTGACTGTCGCGTTGAAACTGGTTCAGTTACACAAACAGAGACCGTGAACTGTGTGCTCACTCCAGACACATCACATGGACATGCGTCGCTCACTGTCAAGGTACGGGTGCAAACAAAATCATATCCGGCCTATGGCCGTCAAACTAAACACCATCATACACCCACACGTCATTAAAGCTTTTATTTTGAAATGGAGATATATAAATCGGAAGCCCTATGTCCGCGTGTTTCCGGTGCTTTGTGAAATTGACAGGCTGACCTATCTGGCGGATTTAGCTGCGGATCAGCGTTGTTTACCACAGCTGAAGACATCGAGTCAAAGTCAGAACCTCCCATAGTAACAGCGGGCAGAATTAAAGCCATTTGCAACAGAAAAATTCTTCATCGGGCCACTTGGTTAACGCATGGTGTCCAAACAACATGTTATCAGTCACTTCTGACGTCACTTCCTTGTAACTGCACCGCCTACATCGGACAGATTTGTTAAGTAAAAAGACAACTACACGAATAATATTAATCATTTTAAATTCATTTTATAGAAGAGTTCATTGGTTATAATGAATCCATAACTTTTTATTCTAACACCTTCACATTATTACATTATAGTATATTTCCTTGTGCTTTATGTAGTATATACAAGTGTGGTTGTATACGTAAATGTTGGTTATCCAGTGATAGAATTTTTCTATTTTTCTAATGATCCATCAAGGTTTTATTCATAGCTGGTTTAAACAAAAAAAAAAAAACCTCTAGTCTCAAGTTGTAAATGTTGGGTAAAAATGATAATGTGTTCAGTTTATCTTCTTTGCAGTTGCCCTTTGGACCATTGGAGGACACTTTCTGATGAATAACAGAGATAAACAAATAAATAACCAAGTAGAACATTTGTTGAACAGGAAAACCAGTCAAATGTTCCCAACATAGAAAAAACGTTGCTCTTATCAAGGCATGCTGATCTGTAATTGTTTTATTAACCATTGATAACTGTTAGTTACACATTAAGAAACCACAATTCATAAATTTTCTTTCTTTTGGAGTTTTCACCATAGCGCCATCCTCAAGGTATGGATTCACTTTCTGTTCTTTAACAACTGTTACAGGGGCTGTTCATGGTTTTCACAGGGCAAAACCAACTTTAGCTCTCTTTTGAGTAACCAGAGTTAAATATATTTCCGGTTTGGAAAATCTCCCATTTTTACTTATTTTTACAGATTCCTCCATTATCTTGGAGGAAAATGTACTTTGTATCCTAATAGATTTCTGTGGGTCAAAGATTATCAGCTTTGAGCAGTTGGTAATTAATAATAATAAATAATAGTATATTGATTCAACCTCTACATTTTTTTTCGCAATTTGAGGTTGATCAAGGACCATTTGGTCACCTGTTTGCATGTGTGTGTGTCTGCAACATTCTCCACAGGCTGGATGGGGCATACTGAAACCTTAACGGCCATTTTGGATCATAAAGTGTGAGAACAGAGGTTTAGTATTTGTGAGGGTAAATAAATAGCAGGAGTAGCCTTGGGCTTTTGAGTATTTGTTTGACATCGTTTGACTTTATGATGTTGACTGCATGCCATATAAAACAATCTGCATTCAAACACAAAAACACTTTTGTTTGCTTTGAAGGAATTTATCGTTTCTTACCAATAAATATTTCAATATATTGACAATCTCTCTGATTTAGAGCCTATAGCCCTACAGTGGCTCTTTAAATCCCATAAGCACAGGGATTTACAAACTAAAAAAACTTACAACAACATAACCAATCTGATCTTTACAGACCTTAAAAAACAGCTAGAATAATGGAGAGGCAGAGTTAAAATCTGTTTCAAGGGCCTTCGGGACAAAGCACACAGCTGTATAGTCTTATCTTGAAAGGAACAGCACAAATTCAGTGCAGGCAATGCACGGCTGCCTTTTCAACTGATACTCTAATTTAGGTCTTTCCTTTGGAAGAAGTAAAATGAAAACTTTAAAATAAAAAATTTTAACTAAGGTTTTCTTCAATCTAATTTCCTCAAGTACAAGCGTTACTCCTCTACCAACAGATTTACATGATTTTTATTTTTACATAGTTCATATTTTATTTTATATATTAAAAAATTGATTCTGGTTCTGACCCTGATAGTAAGAGAATATAACAAAGGAACAAGTTAAAAACATAACTCTGTACAGTGCAAAAACACAGAACACATACCCAATGCAACATGGTAAAAGGTGTTTCTCATAGATCTTCAGAGTATAATTTATGGATCTTGAAAAGTGTCTGAAAAGAGTGCAATTTGGTGCATATCCAAATAAATATCCAGATATAATGCATTTAACTACTGTTTCTAAAGGAGAAATAGGGGGGGGGGGGGGGTCTGTCATCCCTGGATCTGGGCTGAAAACTATATGGGGGCAGAGTGTTGCCATCACGACCACAAGGCATGACTGGTATGAATTGCCGGATGAAATAAGGACTTATCTTCAAATGTACATTATCAGTGGGCACATTGCCAGGCTACTGTTGTTCTTGCATCTCTATTGTTATTACTACCATTATTGGCGATGTTCTTCTTTCTATATCAACCATTTGTTTTGTTGTTGTACAGCACTCTATACTTTGTGTTGAAAAGTGCTCTATCAATAAAGTTATTATCATTATTGATTATCCAACATTAATTGTCTCTGCACTGCTCACTGCTATTTTAAACGTACTGCGTGTCTTTGAAGTGCCCGATGGGCTTAAATATATGCTCACACACACACACACATATATAATTTGGTGGCATGCATCATTAGGGAGGAAATAGATTATTGCAGCTGGGTGTGTCAAGCGGCGGCCGGCTCCAAGCTTCGAGGCAGCACACAGAGAAACAGCTTTATAGGTGTCTCAGTGGATGGTAGGATCAAATGAGCATTTAGCTCCACAGTGTTGCCTGCAGCCCCTCTGTCACATCAAAAGGATGAGTTTGTTCAGGTGAGGGGTCTCGGTGGGGGTGGAGAGCAACACCCTGGAAATGGCCCATTTTAGTTAATGCCTTTATAGGTCAAAAACAACAGCACCCACCCACAGCAAGACCAAAAAACAGTAAACTGTGCAAACAAAGAAACACCATGTGGTTTATAAGTGGTTAGATAAGTTAAATGTTGCCATACTTTAGATCTTTTTTCTCTTTAGGTATTTTCTAGAGTCACAAAAATAGGAAAAAATGCATTTAAATATATATATTTGTATCATTAAGGCCTTCACATATACATGTTTATACATCAGCCATCTTTAGTTGAATGTGGCACCTGGTAACATACCATCAAAGTTGCAAGAATAAATAAAAAGACAATATACTGAGACTAAAAAAGACTTGACTTAAACCTTTCCTTCTATCTCACAGCAGTCTATATGAATCTAAACCTTTTCTTGGTTAGAGGTGGTGCAGTGATATAGAAGCATAACTAAGAGTTGGTTCAGGACTCATCTGATCCAGCCCTAGCTATAGGCTTGGTTATCCATTAAGTCTAACCTTAAATATAGAGATGGCGTCTGCCTCCCGAACCGCATGGGAGCTGGTTCCAGAGGAGAGGAGCCTGGTAGCTGAAGGCTCAACCTCCCATTCCTCTCTAGGAACCACAGGGGAGCCTGATTTTCAGGAGTGAAGTGATCTATTGGGAAAATACGGTTTCATGAGCTCTTTGATATATGAAGGCGCTTGATTGTTAGGAGCTTTGTGTGTGAGGAGCCGGATTTGAATTCTATTCTGAATTTTACAGTGAGTCAATGCAGAGAGTTATTTGACCTCCCCTTCTAGTTCCTGTCAGCACTCATGCTGCAGCATTTTGGAGGCTTTTCACAGACTTAATGGGACATCCTGATAATAAAGATTTACAGGTAATCCAGTCAGGAAATAACAAATGCATGGACGAGTTGCTCAGCATCCTTCTGTGACAGGATGTTTCTAATTTTCATGATATTGCGCAGGTGGAAGAAAGCTGTCCTAGAGTCTTGTTTTATGTGTGGGTCAAATGACATGTCCTGGTCAGACATGACTCCAAGGGTCCTCACAGTGGAGCTGGGGTCGAACTAAAACCATCCAAGCTCACTATCTGACCAGACAGTGATTATGGGCCGATTACAATGATCTCAGTTTTGTCCGAATTTAGAATTTCTCTTTGCATTCAAAATCCTGCTGTCAATTATAGTTGTATGAGGAGAAAGTCTTCCCAGCTCTCAAATTAAATCAGTGAAAAATTTCACACAAATTAGATGTTACATATTTATATTTTGGACCGTTTAACAAACATTATAGAAACAAAAGCAGTCATCTAATCAAATTGATTAAAAGTTTGTCATCATCGTCTGTGATCCATTGTAGAGTTGGATATGTATACATCTCATTGATTACCATGGGAATATTAATATGGTCAAGGTGGGTGTTTAATTTAATGATTCACATGGACACTGTGTAATGAGATACACTTTTTCTGTATACATATACCGCTTATTAAAAAAAAATTAAGGCCAGGTTTTAGTACGTACCTTTTACCACTAGATGGAGCTAACGTTCCATGCTGAGATTTCTACCATCTTTGAGCACAGAAAAGAAAAAAATGATCAGAGCCCAGATGATGACCATGATCATCAGATATTTGTGGCATTAGACATAGTTCGTCAAATTTTAATTAAATTTTAATTAAAAGCAATAATCACGAGGAAAAACATACTTTAAACTATTTTTACTAATCACATCAGATGAGCTGTAAAACAACAGATGTTCTTAGGCAAATATTTTTTGATTCATCCTCATCCAAGAATTCAGTTAGATAAGATCAATAAAACAGTTTACTGTTCTATATACTATACTCCTGTTGTGCATCTTCAGGTGAATTACCGACCATCTGATGTACTATATGTGTATGTAGATTCATTTGTACCATCACTGTAGATTGGTCACACTTCCAGCCTGCAGAACACAGAATCACCGTGAGAGGGGGTGTCCCTTTCCGAGACCACCTGGACTTTGAAACAGGTGAATTGTTTGAGGCAGGCAGCCATCCCCTCTCCAGGTGGTCTCACACTTGAATTTGTGTGACAATATGACCTTGTCGACCTGCATGATCCACGTGTGACATCAAGGTGTCACGTGACGTGAAGTTTCTAATACGCTTCCTAAAGCCAGGTGTGAGGTGACGTACGGAGAGCTGACCACTGGTGAGCCAATCACCTGTGACAGGAATCAATATACAAGTTCAAACATTGCACTGGAGTATGTTCCACTGCCACTTAACTTCCTGCAGATCAGGATCGCTACAGTTTCCTAGTTAACATGACAGCAGTTACTGCAAGAAGGCCAAACATTTAACCATACAGATCACATGTCCACAAGTTGTGGAGTTGTGTTTCATCTGTATTTGTTTGTTAGCGGCATGACTGCAAAACTACCAGAAGCGTTAACAGAAACAAATGGTGGAGGGATGTGGTATGTGTCAGGAGAAAATCAAAGCATTTTGTAGGGATCACGATATCCTTTCGATCTTGACATTGTTAGATATTGCTAATATGGCATATTAAGAGGACTGATATCAATGAGTGTGTGCAATTTGGAGAAGCTTGAGTGAATCTAAGGGGGCTGTTGGGCCTTATCTGGCTGAGGTATGGGCACTCATAAGTACCACACTATTTTTGCAAACGTTTGCACTTTTAACGTGCCCTAATTGCAGTGATAGCTTTGAACCACAGAGGGGCGCTTTGCACCACTCTTCCACTGCAAGGCGTTCCCTGTGCGGCTATGAGGGCAGCAGAGTGGAGCCTGCACTAGGCAGCGCGCAGTCACACTGAAGTGAATGTACACACTAAATAATGATGCTTGACCAACACGGAATAAACTGTTTGCTACACACTCTAACCAATGCTTATCCTCCAAGACGACACGCAGACACCATGGCGACCGCCTGGTTGTGGAAGGACTCTGCAGCTCTAATCGTTTGCAATAAAGTAGCACATAACCACCTTTGTTGATCGAGTGTATTACCAACAAGCTGCTTTATTAAAACATGGAATAAAACCTTCCCTCACTTCGGTAATATTATAAAGTGTTTGCCAGTACTGGAAAACACACAATATAACTGTTTTGCAGGAATCATTTTAAAATTAGCTGTAGTTTGATTGAATTTTTTTTAAATAATAATAATAATAACACAATATTTAGTTCAGAATAATTCTTGTGTGTGTATTTTTCGATTTCCAATCTGGATTCATGACCTCCTTAAACTCGTGTTGTACGCTTTGCTTCCGTGCGTAAAAGGCATCTCTCTCTCTCTCGTGATTGTTGTTGTTGTAGATAGTACACGACCGAGGAGCTCGTGCTGTTATTGTGGTGACAGAGAAAAGGGAGTGTTGTGCGTGTGTGTGTGTGTGTGTGTGTGTGTGTGTGTGTGTGAGAGAGAGAGAGAGAGAGAGAGAGAGAGAGAGAGAGAGAGAGAGAGAGAGAGAGAGAGATACAGAAATCGGGAAATTAAAATGGTCTTTCGCTTGATTCTAACATAATAGTAGACAACACACACTACGCAATGGTTATACGACTATTCAACGTTTGGATTGTGTACAACGGAACCACTGTAGGTCCAATATCGGGCCGTGTCCGACGGGTACTCAAAGGAGACCTAAAAGTGCAGCTCCGACACTTTTTCGCGCTGACATCGGGAAAGTCCGATCTCTGTGATCCCATGCAGGGTTGACACTCCGAGAGAAAAGACTCCAAACGGTGCGCTCTGCTCGGTGCGCAGCCAAATTGACTCAGAGGGGAATCGGGGTGGGGGTTGTGCGTGTGAGTGTGTGTTTGTGTGATTCTGGGGAGGGTTGGACTTCAGGCAGCCAATGAGAAAGTCGTGCGAGGTGGCTGCTGTGACCGAGGACCCTGGAGGTTATATACTCCACATCTCACTACGAAGGTACATTTAAACTGAAGTGTGGGGTGTGGACAGGCGTGAGAGCGAGGAGACATTTACTGCAGCACCCGGTCGTTTCTCACCAGGGATAAATCAGACTCCTCGGGCATCTTCCTCTTTATTTCTTGGGAAACTTGTTTGGAAACCTTTTAGACATGTCCAATGTCCAGTTATCGTGCAGCGCGTTGGAGAGGCTGGTGGCCAGGAGGACCTTCCCTCTCCACAGGCGCACCAGCGTCTGCCGCAACCTCTTCGGGCCGGTAGACCACGACGAGCTGAGCCGGGAGATGACAGCCAAGATGCGGGAGATTTCCGAGCGCGACCAGCAGAGGTGGAACTTTAATTTCGAGGGCAACACTCCGCTGGATGGGGATTACAAGTGGGAAGAGGTGACCGTGGATAACACGCCGGAGTTTTACCAGGACACGGTACAAAACGGCAGGATCCGGGTGCCCGCAGCGCCCGTCAAGCAGAGGCCCTCCACGGACTCCGCTGTGCCGGAGACGCCTCTCCCTGACGTGCTGGAGCGCTTGGCCGTGCCCGAGAGCAGCGGCGCTCCGTGCCAGGTGGAGGTCAACCAGGAGAACCGCACCGACAAGATCAACTCAGGGAGGACGAGTCATAGACAGGTCCCGTGTCTGAGACGCAAGAGAGCTGCCACTACTGACAACACAACGCACATCACAGGTAAATAACATTCAAGACACTGACAATTCTCTCATCCAGGCGTTGCGCTCCGCTGCGGTGCTGCGCCCTGAATCCTTGTCTGTCGCTCCTTCGTGCGTAATCTTTATGTGGATATGAGAGAACACTTTCTAACGTTCTTATCTGTTTTTTTTTTACAGACTTTTTCGTGAAACGAAGGAGGGCTGCTGACAGAAAGCCCAGTGACACGGGTGCGTGCCTACTCTCCAAGTCTCCGATCCCGGTAGAGCAGACTCCACGGAAGAGGATCCGTTGAAGGTACGAAGAAAATTCTGATTTACCACTTTTAAAAGTCAAGATTCAAACGCGACATTGAAGATAGAAATATTCATAGTGGTGCTGTAAAAAAAAACATAGCTTGTGTCCAGCAACGAGTTATTTCTGTTTTGTTTTTCTTTGGGATGGTTGTAGAGGATTAGAGACGTGAGCCAAAAAGCGCAGGCAGGCTTATCATGGAGAGGAGGGGAGGGTGGTGGGGGTGGGGAGAGGTGGTGAAATCGCACTAGTAGTGATAGTAGAAGAAGTAGTAACACCAGCGGTTGGGGGAGGGGGACGTGTGCGTCACCGTGTGGCGGGAAAAGTGCTCGGGTAAAGGGTGACGCATGCTGCTGCTGAGGTTACATTTCCTGTTTCCTCGGAACGCGCACTCGTGCCTTTGCTGTTGGTTCGGACTTCTGCAGAAAACTCACCGTGCTTTTTCTTCTTCTCCTTCCTCCAGGTGTACACTCACACCCCGTTCGTTTTCTTGTTGCACTACTTGCCTGCGCAATTTTTTTCGTTGAGGATCGAGGAGGAGGCGAGGATGGTTGGTCCGCCCCACCCCGGGGACGGTGCGGGAGAAAGGGCGCACGGCCGGGGCTCGGCTGCCTCTGCTCGGCTCGGCGCGGCCCACCGGGACCAGACTCTCAGGATCGCACGGTTTGGGTTCAGGGGGAAGGGATGAAACATATCGCCGAGTGACATCTATCCAGTACAAATGTAGCATTCATTATTGCTTTTGCATACAGCCACTCGACAGTGTTAATGTTTTAACATCTGTGCAATCCTAAATGACTTAAATAAATAAAAAATACACTGGCCAAAGTGTAAAGCTTTATAGAGACAATAGCCTAAATAAATGTTTTATTTCTGTTGTGTTTTTTCTCTGTAAATTTATATTTTTAAGACTATTCTAACTTATAATTTATTTATGTTTCTTTACATTGGTCAAATGCCTTGTTGATTTAGCCAAAAGGCATATTTTTATTTTATTTTGTTATTTACATTTGTTTCATTGTGATGTTTTGCAATCATGTAGCTTCCCCATAGTTCACACTTGAAAAATAGGTTTTCTTTGTGTTTCTGAGCCGTTTGTTCTCTGTGTTTTGTGTCATACCTACAAGTGCCCTAATCATGTCTTGCAAAAAAAGATGAGAATAAAATATTTTTCACTTCAATTTAAAGCAGATTTGTTGGTTCGTTCTTTGTCCATTTTACTTGTTCAGATCGTGTGTTTCGTGCCTACATTCGCGTTCTTTGAATGCGGATTCAGAGAAAAGTCTCCCGTTTAAACGTGGTATTTATAATATGAGCAGTTGCTTTATTGTAGATTTATTGAATTATGCGAAATACAAGCCGCATTTAAAGAGAATGTATGACATTTTACGCACGTATCGCCGCAAAAGGAAGGATGCCATACACCACCAAGGATCCAGTGTTTTCAATCACACTTGTTTACGACCCCCCCCCCCCCCCCCCCCCCCCACGGCGCGCAGGTACTTCACTTTTTCCACGTAGCCCCGCCTGTATCTGTCTGCTGCTCACGCCTGTAAACCTTGCGTGGCCAAAAACAGATTCAGACGCGCAGCCTCGGGCAGGCGCGGCAGCTGCGGGATATAGGCTGGGATTTAAAGGCCCTTTCGCCCCTTAAAAGAAGCAGCAGCTGCCTTTGGATCCCCGCTTTGTCCGCCACGAAGACACCCCCACATGCACCCGCACTCAACAAGCCCTCTAAAGACCCACTCTGCACACACACACTGTGTTTACCCCGCCGTGGATACACCGGGCGTGGAGGCCACCTGCCATAGCTGGAAAAAGAAAACTACTAGTCTTTGTAATTGTCCTCGTCTATTGAAACAAACCATTCAACAGGTCACACTTGCAAGTTTACCCTTTAATTGAAATAAGCCAAATGCAGCAGTGGGTGAATGCACCTGTGCAGGGCCTGGAGCCACTGTCAGGGCGCATGCAGGAGAGGGCCAACAAAGAGATGTCATAATTCCCCATAAGTTCCCCCTGGTTCGTGAGTGGCTCTGACATGACTGTTTTGATGAAAATGGAGACTTTCTGATGGCCAAGGTGACTTTGTCAGCTCCGCAAAGCCATAAGCTCTGACGGCCTTGTTCTGATTTCCAACACAAAGCGCTCTCTGGCTCCATTCTTTCCTTTTTGTTGCCATATGGCAAATCCATGTAGACATAGCCAAGACCCATTCAGTCTGCCACAGAATGTCCTGCATCAGAGAACAAAGGCCACTTTGTCTGGCTGCTCTATTGATACGAATGGTAGAAAAAAAATATTATAATTAATCTATGGCTATATCCAGCTAATTAACGCCCATATGCCCACGGGGAGCTGCGGGGCCTTTCAGTGCAGTTTTAAACTCTCAATAGTTTACATGTTAAAGACACAGCTGTTCATGTGTTACTTTAATGAAGTCCCTTCTATTTTGGGTACTGGACACATTTTGGGGGGGATCGAGTCCCCCGCAGAGTTACAGGGGTCATCTTCCTTTATTTGTCTCCTCAGCTGTGTAACTATATAGAATTGGTCCCAATAAATAGAACATGAAATCATATTCGTTTTTTCAAAAAGGTATTGAATCGGAGCCATTGTGAGGGAGGTCAGAGGGCAAGTCCCGAAAAATCGAATGCTAAGCTCCTCTTTTAAACGTACACGCCCAATATAAGGACACATAAATTAAAAGAAATGTGCTTCTATTACAAACATGTTCATCAATTTAATCAGACCATCCATGCGTAATAAGTGGCGGTTTGTCACAAATACTGTTAGCCCCTCTGCCAAAGGCCTCCGTGTATTGTGTCTAATGTTTTGCTTGTTTTTAATGCACACAGCTTATAACTTAATTAAACCCTGCTATGATGGACATACAGGAAAGAGATGACAGTTAACATACAGAGCTCATTAACAAGCCCTGCTTCTGCTGCTGCTGCAGGAGAATATATGAGTGAGCAAGCAGCTGCTGATGGAGAGAATCCACCTCGTGGGGCCTTCAGTCTCCCATCTGACCTTTAAGCTTACCCACATCCACTGATTTATTTCCATCAGGCATCAGTGAAATTATTTTCTTTTTAGATCTTTAGCAATATGAACCATGAACCGCTACAAATCAGGTTGTTCTGAGAGCCAAAATAAAACAATGTAGTTGACCTTTTAGATGGTTATCACCATGAAAAATAATAAAAACAACTGATTAAATACTCTGAGAAAAGACACGTTTTTTCTTTTGAGGTACAAGACATCATGTGAGCAGTCATTCCCTTTTATTTCATTGGATTGAAATTGGTATTGAAATCACAGCACGTTTTCTTTTCTGTGTTAGGGTGAAAAATAACATTTTGTATAATTTATTTGCAATGAACGATATAATTTGTAGTTTGATTGCCAAAAAAACGAATAAATTATTATTCGAAGTCATAAATTGAACTTCTTGTCACTGTAATGAAATTACTTGATGCGTAAAGCTCCTGCGTAAAGTGAATGGATCTCGACTCCTCTGTGTGCGCTCCTCCAGAGCCTGTTCATTTTTATCTTTGGCTATTAATCACATTGACGCCTGTAATAAAACATGTCAGTTAATCCCCAAATAATTTGGATGCAGAAAACCTGACCAGAACTTTACGCAAACACACAGTGGCCTTTCGTTTTTGAATGCGATCACGACTAAAAATATAATTTGTGGGAGAGAGAAAAACAGATTAAAACCACTCAAAACACACAATTAACGGGACGGTCTGCAAAGAGCACAATTGAATATGGAAAGGAGGAAAATCAGCCAAGAGGAATTAGCATTTTCCATGACCATCTGGCATCGGCGCAGGCGACGGGGAACAAAGGCGAGCAGGATCGAGAGGAGAGGCGAGTGTGCCATCGCATTGACCTGCAAATGAGTCTTTGTCACCGAGTTAAAGCTCCCTGACCCCCTTTACCCCCCTCCCCCAAATAAGACTCTTTTTTAAAAACATATAGCGAAACGAATGAAGGCCCGGATTCAGGACTGTGTGTAACTTGAAGCTGCGGAGCAAAACGGTTTCGGAATCATTGACAAGGTGTAAATAAGAAAGCAAATCTACAAAAGAGTATGCCTCTTATAATCCAATAATAGATGGTCATTATTTGTTTTTTGAAATCAAATGAGAAACCCAGATGCACGTTTCCAGTAGTCTTGAGGAAAACGATGAACTATTTGTTCAGTTGTATTACCAAACGAAATAACATAAATGAATCACATGAATAATGTTAATGCTGATGTATTGTATCTTGAACTGGGCTTTGACCTTTGAGGCACAGGCCTGCTGAGCCACTTACGCACGACAAATCACAAAATGACTCCTTTGTTTTTCTTCTCGCGTCCCATTCACTCTAAACTTAACAAATCCTTTTATCAAAATACTCATTATTCCTGTTTGCTGCACTGCTTGAAGGTTGCGCTGACGTGTGCGTGCGTGCGTGCGAGTCGCAGAGGATGTTTTGGCCTCGGTTGCGCGTTCGTTAGACTGAGGACACCTGTGTCGCCCTCATCCCCCCCATTCCCCCCACTCCACTTCACTGGAGTCGTAGACCCACGCGTTTGCATAAAGGTGATTGTATCCGGAGAATGGGACGACCACCCCCCCCCCCAACACACACACACACAGACACACACACACACACACACACACACTCATGCACACACACACACTCACGCACACACATACTCTCTCTCTCCTTCTCTCTTTCTCTTTGAGCGTGTGTGTGTGTGTGTGTTTGTGGGTGTGTGTGTGCAGAGGTGAGTTAATGATCTATGTCGAATCAGCCATAATGTAAATGTAAAGGCGGATAATAGCGCATACAAGTCTAGCCGTCTACATTGTAGTACTAGGACTTTATCATCCTTGAACAAGTAAAGCCTATTTAGACTGTCACACAAACAATATCGAATAGTAATACATCAGAAATATTGTCTATAAATAAATAAAAAGCCGCCGTTTACGCACAATACTGTTTATAATGGATTATTATCGGATTACAGGAGAACAGGATTAATGTAGATGATAATTTAAAGAGAAGTCAGTAAAACACTGCGCCGCATATTGGTGACACCAGAACCAGGTCGGGTTATTTTTATTCCAGACACAGCCGTGCTCCGGTACTTTATATTTCCTTTCCCTTTTGGGCCTTTTTCTTTTTACATCCACTCAGTATTCATGCCCGGGGACAACAAAGAGCACGACTCAATCCGCGCAGGAGGCGGTGTGACAGGGAACTCGTGGCAGCTTTTCACATTTCTCCCCTTTTTTTTCGGTCTCCTCCTTTTCTCTGCATCTCGACTTTGGTCTCGGTTGGAAGGGAGGTGTGTGTGTGTGTGTGTGTGTGTGTGGGGGGGGGGGGGGGGGGGGGGGGGGTAATCAGCCTCCCACCTCAATCTTCTAATTCACTTTGCTCTCACCACGCATCAAGGGGATCGGATTTAACGCTGTCCACAAGAGAGAAGAAAAGCAGATCCTTTACAAATGTTACACGACGTGATGGAGCTTCAGTGCTCTGCAAACAGACACACACGCGCGCGCGCACACACACGCACAGAAACACGCGAGCGCTAGACTGTATTAGAAAATTAGTTGTTGATGGGGATTACGACTTTGTTTATCTGAGAAGAATGAATCAAGTGAATATGTGCGGAATATCCACCATGAGTTAATTACAACAGCTATTTTTGTTTTTATCTCAGTGTGGATGACAAGAGCAGAGTTTAACATTGTTTTAAAAATAGCTAATGTGTTAAGTTTAATTTGTTTTATAAGAATACATATTGTCGTTGTTACTATTTTACAGATATTTAAGAGAGTAGTTAAAAGGTCTTATGTTTGATCAAATATAGGTTTTAGCCTATACAGCATTTATAACAAATACTCCATGTTTATATAAATCGTTTGTTCACTTAATCTACTTTATTCTAAGTCCTGTTGTATTATATCAGGACCCAAAGCCTGAATAATAAATTGTTATTGAGTTTGTATAGATTTTGTATCTGAGATGATTCAGTAGTGATCTTCTGCAGTTTCCAAGAATCAGGCACGATCAATACATGCAAAGTCAGTCAGTCAGCACTGACCTTGTGTCATATTTATTGTTTATCAAATTTACCATTTGTAGGAATGATTAATTCCTACAAATGCTGTTAAATTACATTTGAAGCCAGACTGTGTCTCTAAGGGGCAGCAATATACTGCGCTCTGGGGGCAAAGGTAAAACTTTGGTGTCTTTAACTCACGATAAAGTCCACAATCTAAATACATTTTACATGTTGGCTCAACATGCATCAACAAACACTATTTCTCACTTTACTCAGCACTAAGCAAACAACATCAGTTGAAGGACCATTCATGTCATGTGGGAGAGGATCCACGCTGCCTCACTGCCCTTGAGAGAGACAGTGATTCCCTCTTTTGATTGATCCACGGTCTGACCCCAAACAAGCACTCACACAAAACACTGGTGTCTCTGCGGTACCACCGATACATCACCATCAACATCTGCTGTGTGTGCGTGTGTGTGTATGTGTGTATGTGTGTTACATTCCCACAGACTACACGTATCAATGCAGACAGTGATGCAATGCAATTATTGGAAGCCTGCAAACCACAGATGTCGGGGGAATTCCGACCTGTGAGACATATAAAGGTGCCTCGCAGCCACTGAAACCAGGCCTTCCTTTAAATATCGATTTCCCAGAGAAACTACAACGAGCAACGACAAAATTCAAATGGATGTGTACGATTTGAAAACGATGTGGATAAAAAACAGGCCCTTGTTATGGCTTCCTGACAGAGTGTTTAAGTTCCACCTGAGAGCTCCACACCAGTTTATTCACAGTATTAATCAAATTGGCCTGAGTTTTGTTCCACCCTTAAAAAAAAGGCAGTAAGTGCTTTTTTGAGAATGACAGTAGATGATTGGGTCCTGCAGTGCAGCCCGTGGTCTGTGATCGACATGGCGGTGGGTCAGCATTCAGAAGAAACCGTGTTGAGACCGGCAGTCGCAGCAGTGGCTCGCACTCTGTCAAACAACAACCCACTGTGGCCCATTGAGTTTCACACATACTGTACCAATCAAAAACCCGCACCAGGGAGTGATGGGTTTACAACCAGAGAACCATATGTGGCCTTACAGGAAGGGGCCTGCTGCTTTGTGGGAGTAATTGGACAGAGAGGAGAGAGGAGGAGACCCAGATAGTGCGATGACACTTGAGAAATGAGATCTAACTCCATCCCAGCGCCAGTCCTGACAGCCACAGTCCTCCACCTCCATTCTTTTGCACTCTCCCTTTGTCTGGGCCCTTTTCAGCCCCTCCAAGCCAAACCTGTTCCCCTTCACCTCCCTTCTTGCACGGGATGCTTGTCCTCTGTCGAGCGGCTGCTGTCTCTGTTTTATCTGTCCATCCATCCATCTCTGACACCTCGGCTCCGCGCTCCTCCGCTCGCCGTCCCTCTCCGCTGGCCGAGCAGCTCCCTTCTCCTTCAATCATTTTGGCTCATAAAAGTTGGGGAGGAGGACGAGCAGGCTGTGTTTTCAGGGCTGGCTAAACTGCTATGGGTGCACTGACTCGGACTAATGCCATTCACGCCTCACATTTGCTCGCCAGGTCCTGTGAAAAGGGACGGCCACGGAACCCTTTATGGGACGCGCAACAAAGGCCCATCATTCATCAGATAGCAAGGAGTGGCAAGGTTTGGGTTCATCCCGCGAGCCCTCAGCTGCGTATCTCTGCTAGCCTCGTTTTTGGACAGGGGTGTCCTTTTTGATGAGACGTGTAATCACGACCACTTGTAACTTGTAAAAAGCAGCGACCGGCAAGTTGAGAGAAGCTGATGAGGAGAAATGAGAGCTGAAATGTCATGTATATATTTGTGTATGTGTGTGTGTGTGGGTGTGTGTGTGTGTGAGAGACAGACATATGTGAAGTCGAGCGCTGTGTTGTGTGCTCTGTGGTGGCAGTATAGATTAATAGCCATGCTCACCTTTGCTTGGCTTTTTTCCCCTTCACACTGCGCCAGAAGCTTTAGAGTCTCGTTGGCAGCTCACAACAATACCCAGAATGGCACGGGGCCTTGTCAGCCTGTCTCAATTTGTGACTGGGGTCCTGCTTGAATTCAGCCGCCGCTGGCTGCTTGACCTGCTGTATTCTGTTGGCAGATTAGCAACATCTTTTGGTCTCCACACGGGGCTGGGGCTGATACGCAGCCGGCAATTACACAGCAGGAAAAACCCTGCTCAGACAAAACACACATGCATGCGTGCGCACACACACACACACACATATATTTGTCTATGTATGGATGAATGAATAGATGGAGAGTTGGCGGAGGAGGGAAGGAGAGGCAGGTGATGTGGGGGCAGGCTGCTTTGATGGGTACTTAAGAAAGAGGGAGACTGGGGGGAAAGGGAAACTGTCCCAGTGTGGGTTTTGGGGTTTTGTACTTACACAGTGGGTATCCAGCCTATATTGTGTACATGGAAATCTATGTATTGAGGGATTTAGCAGCAGGTTATCCTCACAGACGTGGTACTGTATGACAACATCAGCATCAGAATGTCAACAGATGCCTGACAGAGGTGAGAAGGGCCAAAATCATCCAGCTAAAGGGCGTTATTCATAGGATGTTACACATGTCCTATAGAGTGTTTGGGATAATATCAAAGCAGTTCCTTTAGCAGTTGGAAATTAAGTGACTGTAGTATTGCAATGGCTATTAGTGAGTCTATTTTGACATTAAAACCTCAAAACCTACTGGTGATTGGACACAAAAATTGATGGTAGCCTAAAGTGGTCCACTTTCAAAGTAGAAAATGTGTTCCAAATATTGTTTGGGCAAACATGTGGTGATTTGGGCAAGGTGTAATCTGAAGTGGTCAATTGTGTATAAGCCCCAAATAGCACAAAACAAATAAGAGTGGTTCAATTGCAGCATTGCTATTTTTTTCCCACGCCCAGGATCTGGCAAACAGGAGCCAGATGACAGTAAGGGCCAAATAGGCCAAAACAATTTTGCCATGTGGGAAGATGATACCAACGTGATTCAAAGTCAGGATATTTCAGCCTCTAGACCTTTCTTTGTTTTAATAATTTTCTTAAATCATCTTTCATTTTGGATATACAGCATAAAATGGCCCCACAAAGTCTTTAAATAGAATATCACTGAGTAAATCTCATACCCCTGTCCAAAACTTCAGTGTTTTTTTTTTTTTCAAACGCATCGTCTCATCTCGCAATGTAAAGAAAGTGATAAAGAATTCCTGGATCGACAGCAAAATTATAAAAAGCTCCTACTCTTGCAGAAATTTGGGGTTAGTTTTTTCTCAATCTTGCTAAAAAGCATCCAAACCAACCAGCATGCAAACTGACAGGGGTGATAACAGAACCTCCTTGGCTGAGTCTTTTACAAGATGTTGCAGATAACTGATGAAAAAACAAACATATAAATGGCGTGCAAGCATTTATGGAGTGCTCACCTTCGTGAAGTACAAAAAATAAATAACAGAATCTCAATTTGCTTATAGAAGCGACCGTCATCACCAAACAGTATTAGTGTCATGGACGCAAGTGTAGTGGCACCAGAAGCAGCAGCAGTGAGGCCATGTTGGGACTGCAACTACCAACAGCTAAATTAACCAGGCAACTGCAGGATTAAAACGTTTTGTCCAGAAGAGAGAACGTAAATTTGCAAAGAGTCGTTCCCAAGCCGAAACAGAAGACCTGACCACAGATAACAACGGGCAGTTACGCAGCAGGTCAAGTGCAGATCAGACACGACAGTGCACACAAAGCTCACAACGATGGGAATGGGCAAATTGGCAAACCTAACATGGTCCCCTGCCATCATCCCTCACTCCCTCCCTCTGTTTCACAACAGATGCTGTGTTCCATGAAGACGCCGTCAGCTGCACAAGAATGGGCCGAAATTTGTCGACAATGACGATGGACAAAAAAAAAGAAAAACCCTCTCGAAGTCAGCGTTTGCGTTAACAATGACGACACAGCACCGGGGAGGAGGGCTGTGTGCAGCGCCGCAGACCTCTATCCAGGTCCCATCGCTATGGAAACACGGCCCCTGCGCCCCTCCCTTGACCACTATTACTATAGTATACACATGCACGCACACACTTGTCAGCTGCAGGCCAGGCACTGTCTGAGCCCAGATGGTGGTAAACTGCATAACTCACTTATCTGTCTCTCTCCTCTAAAGGAATGCTTAAAGGCCTCTCCAATTCCCAGTGGATGTCACCAAAAAGAGAAAGAGTGAGAGAAGGAGAGAGAGGGAGCGAGTGGGAGAGGCACGCCATCTGCTCCTAGACATCGTGGGCACACCCTTTTCTTGTCTGTCTATCCACATTTTCATTGTGATCCCTGCGCTGTTGGATAGGCACTACGGGGGAAGAATCAGCATCATAAATCCAAGACAATAATTTGACCAAGTCATTCAGGACATTAACAGGATTTCTACTTCCTGATCACCAGCAGTATATTTTTTACTGGTTGAAATCATGCCAAAGTGGATGAAACTAGATAATTGTTTTATTCTTCTATTTATTGATTTTATTGTAAAACATATTTTACCGACAAACATGTTCCGCTATTGCTGTTATCTACTCTTGGATTTAATTCCTTGATTTAAAGTAATTTTAAAGGACAAAGTGGGTGTGAAAATATCATATATATTACAAAAAAAAATCGAATAGTAATTTTATTTGCAAAAATGATAAAACTGTTAGGACACAGATTTTTATTTCGCTTTCATCCTCTTGTCAGATTAATCCTCAGATTAATTTCAGGATTTCCTGGAGGATCTCAAGCCCCCAGGTTAGAAACCACCGGATTAGATATTGGAGTTTCAATTTAACAAAATATGAAAAGAGTTCTCCTTCAGTAAGTAAAAACAGTCAATTACTTTTAATAAATTAAAATATGCAAATTAATCTGTTTAATCAAACTGTGAATGATCTGTGTGAATCAGAATGAGAAATACTTTATTGATCCCCTGGGGAGAAATTGGTCTTCTTTGCAGTTGATCCCGCCAAAAATAGAAGTATATACAGACCAAGAAAATATAAATAATAAAAATACAAAATATAGTTAAGAGTTTATACTGTGTATAATCCATTTTTCCATCCAACCAGCAACTTTAAAATGAAAAAGAGAAACTATGTCTTATTAATAAACTTTACACTTTATTGGCAATTCTGCAAAGAGAGAGAAAACCAGAAGACCAGTATCATATTCCCAGTGCTGTGATTGGTTTTACTTCAGTTTTTCATACATCTCATATTGTGTAGTATTAAAACACATAATTACAACAAAATTTATTTTCATACGCTCTCCTTCCCTGTTTTAATGCTTTACAGGGACAAGACTGCGGGACAGATAGCACGTACATACTTTTTGCAGGGACATTATAAACCAGGGGTCACTGGGTTCAGTCCATACATCGTTTGTGGAGGAACCTTCTTATTGCTGCGGATGGTTTGCAGACTGGGGCTTTCCAGAGACACTGCATTTACTCCTCCTTTTCCATATTGGAAATATTTTGCAAGTGAAAGTAGCTCTCAAAGCCTCCATTTTGTTGAGTATTATGCTGCACCATCTAAACAGGCCACGTCTGGCGAGTTCCCCACCACCCACCCGCCGCTACATTAGTTCACCTGATATCATGCACATGCTTATGTTGAATATGAATGTACATAAATAACAGAAAACAAATCAGGGTTAATGGATTGGGACTGAAGGATAATTTACAAGTGCTCAAGTAAAGTACAAATGGATATTTTTATTTGCAGAGTTTAGCCTATTTCTTAATTTAACACTCTACTATCATTCATTGTGTCTACTGTATATTATGTTTTATATAACAATAGAGCAGACTCATTTTTCATATTAATAAAGAATTTGCGAAGGAAGTAACTAAAAAAGCATTGTCATGATAATTTATTGCTGAGTATTGTCGCAGGCCTCTTTGAAATCCATTTGACATGTTCTTCAACGGCGAGGGCCCGGTCACATACACAAATATTCATTGGCGAACCTCTGCCTCTCGTTTACTTCCAATCTGTGCGAGCAAGGAGGCGAATGAAACATTTGTTTCCTCTGGCGAAGCAAATCGCAGTGTGGCTTCATGTGGAGTTCAACTTTGGTGAACCTTTACCCGCGTTATTCACTCTGCATTCACAAATGTGTGACCGGGCCATTATGCTGCTGCTGCAAGAGCTAGATGAATGTACCAATTCCCCTCTCTTTATTCATTCCTTAAAAAAATAAAACATGTACATGTAGAGAATGTACTGGGGTATAAAGTACAAATATTTGCTAATGTGTGTGGTGGGGTGATAGTGGAAAAGTACCTGAAAATAAATCTGCACAAATTAAGTAGAGAAAACATGAAAAGTGTACGAAAGTACAGTAACCAAGTAAATGTAAACTGATCCAAAGACACATTGCAGTGATAAGTCAAAGGGTGCTGGGCTGTTGTACAGTTTATGTACAGTGCTTGTGTTAGTGACTGGGCTGAGTGTGGCAGATTGGACTAACAAGAGAATGATTGTAGTACTGGACTGAAAACAGCCAAATGTCACGGCCATAGGAGCTGCGATGCGTTCACTTGTTGTTGTACGTGCTGACATTGTAGCTTACAATAAAAGTGAACAAACTGTAACCTCCACTTTGTTTAACTCGACTGATGTGATTAAATGATCAGCCTTGAGCTCTTTAGAAAGTCAAGCAGCAACATTGCACAGCTGACGTAATGAAAAACCACCTTCGCTCCAGCCCCAAATGGGTCAAGTGTACTTTACACAGCAGATATGGTCAGGGCTTTTACCAGCAGTGAACGCTCCACTCCTTTACTTCCTTGTGGGCAGCTGTGGCTCAGGAGGTAGAACATGGCCCTTCGTTAATCTGAAGGTTGCTGGTTTGACCCCTGGCTCCTCCGGTCAGAGTGTCCTTGGGCACGACACTAAACCCCAGAGTGCCATCAGTGTGTGAATAGATAAGTGGTAGAGAGGTGATAGAGATGAATATATGCATGAATGAGACTATTGAGTGGTTCAGATGAGAAAAGTTCTATGTAGACGCAGTACATCTGTCTTTTGTATGTTTTCTACCCATGTTTCTTCAGCTGTGTGTGTGCGCAAATCACATGCAAAGGCCCTGCACTGGTTACATTCAGGTGGAGAGAGCAAAAAGAGAATACGGTGAGAAGAAGACAGGAAAAGGTTGGCTTCTGAGATCAGTTGATTTAATTTGATAATAAGAAATACTATTATAATAATAGAAATATCTTTATAGCATACCGTGACAGGGCTGAATTAACTGCACATCACTGGTGCTGCAGCGGTTGGTAGTGTAGTCGCACAGGCCACAAAGTTGTATCACAAGTAAAACAACTGTTCTCTGATAAAGATCTCAGGAACGATGCAGTTAATCATTTGTGTGACAAGGAAATACCTTGTTGCAGTCAAGGGCAATTTATTAAACCTTAATGTTTTCAGATGACATCACAAGTGAATACAACATGTATTATCATTATATTCAAATTGGCAGTTCATATCACATACAATTCAAATAATCATAAATACACACATTTATTTATACTATCACTAATAGTAAAAAAAAAAACAGATGCTGCTTGTGTGTGTAGATGTGTGAGTGTGTGTGAGCATGTGCATTACCTCTGCCGCTCGGAGGAGAATGATGTGGGCTCATTTATTGGGCGTGATATTTATGATGGGAAAATGCCACTTAATTTTCCTTCATTAAAGTGAATTTTTTAAGTTGTAACGTGTCTGTCGGGTTTTGACTGCTTGACAGGCTGAAAAAAAATGTATTGTTCGCGGGGAAATGTGGGATTTGGTGTTTGATGTATGTGCTCTACGCAGACAGACCACAACAACCAATGTGACATCAGCTCACCTCACACACCAGCAAGAACACTAACCCTCATATCACAGTCCAGACACACAAGTGGGTGGATTGTGTGTGACACACTCAAAAGTGTATCACACGGTTCTTC
The DNA here is from genome assembly GCF_949316205.1 of Platichthys flesus. Classification (NCBI taxonomy): domain Eukaryota; kingdom Metazoa; phylum Chordata; class Actinopteri; order Pleuronectiformes; family Pleuronectidae; genus Platichthys; species Platichthys flesus. Next base: position 21,728,412 of record NC_084950.1, on the reverse strand, counting down.
TCTGACAGTTCTTTTGGTAGCACGTACAACGTTTATGTCTTTTTGTACAGCCCTGCATCCTCAATACGTTAACATATATTTGGGGATAAAACTGTAGATCTTTTAATTTTCCCTTTTAATTTCACAAATAAGATATGCACTCATCTTACTAAATCCAACGGTAGCATACGTTCGAAATAGGGCCTCACAGTTCTAACAGAAGATTAATCAACTTTCCTTTGTCAATGAAGGATTACTTCTGATAGATACATGCTTGTTTAAGTCTCGGGTCAAGTCTCCAACAAGTCAGGACAAGCACCTCTATCATGTGGCCTCCCAGCACCACCAGCTCGGAGCAGCTTTGCCATGGCCACTGACAAAACATGTGGAACAAATGGCACCAGCCAAATGGAAGGGCAATAAGACGAGGGGCCCTCTGTGAAGTGTGTGTGTGTGTGTGTGTTTGTATGTGTGTGTGTGTGTGTGTGTGCCTGAGAGTGCGTGTGCGGGAGCGTGTGTGTGTTGATAAAGTGTACCCAAGCAGACAGGACGTGGTGTGTGTGGATTTTGCTGAGTGAATGGTGATTGTGTATCTCAAAGGAGAGGGGGTGTCCCCCTGTGTGAGAGTGAATGTCAGAGCCCTCTGTGAGTGAAGGCGCGTGTGTGTGTGCGTGTGTGTTACAACAGGCCAGAGTTTGGTGAGAAAGAGCAGTCTGTCGGTTCAAGTATGCCCCCATGTGACCATAGTGAGAGTTGAAGACCGAGACGGGAGGATGACAGACTTCTGGTTCCTTCTAGACATCGAATTAGTTCTGTGCCGGTGATTATGCTGCTTATTTATGAACACCTATGTTTGGGGTTCAGTTTGACCCTGTGATCAGTGGACGAGCGGCTCTAAACCACGACCATGAATTCAGTTTTTTTTCTTTCATTTGTCAGCTGCCTCTGCTTCTGTGTCCCCACCCACCAGAACGCCACACAGAAGTGCCCATTTATCTGATGCCCATCATTTGTCTGTGGCTTCAAGAAGTGTCAGAAACCCCCTGGTGAAAACTCTGAGGCTTTTATGATGTCACAATGCTACTGTTAATGTTTTTAGCACAAAATGACTTGGTCTCATTTAGTTTGGGTTGAAATGACTGCTCCAACAATGACAGGGATTTTTTTTTATCATTGATACAAGATGAAAAAAATGATCTCCACTTCACCAAAGTTGTCTTGTTGTTTTGTATCTTGTGGGATCTTTGTGTTTCTTACTACAACACAGTGCTAACTTACCGCCTGGATGAGTACTTTGAAAACTTGAAATGAACCAGAGTGACTCACAGAGATTAAATGGAAATTATAAAATTATAAAATAAAGTGTAATAAAATAAAATGTACTGGAAAAACAAATAATATACCTTGCCAATTTGTCAATGGCAGGAACTAGAAGACCATTGATGTGTTCCTATGAATTGGGAGTTTATGAAGGATACTTCCTCCCTTGACACTGGTGGTGGTGAGGAGGAATGTAACATTAAGTGGGGATGTCTCGTGAGGGCTTCTGGTTGGAGGGTTTGATGGGAGATGAGTGGGTATGAAGAGTTGGGATGATGCAGGGCTGGAGGTGGGTCATGCAGTGGTCGTGGTGCTGAAATAACAGCTGGATAACAGGAAAGAGAGAAGGTTTTTAAAGCTTGACTGGAGCTTGGAGACAGCAGGAACTGTTTTTGTGATTTAGGGGGCATGGGACCATAGATTTTATGGGAAGATAGACGACATTGCATCTCTCCAAAAGTGAAAGTGTCTCCATCACCTCCTTGTGGTTGGCTGCACTATAGCTCATAAACCCCACCTCCTCCGTGTTAGCAGATGGGACATTGGCAAAACAAAAAATGCTAATTAAATTTGAAATAAATATTTTGCATGGATCGTGAAGTGTTATTCTAGTAAATTTGTTTTTTAAAGTCTTATTTGATATTACAATTGGAGTGAAACCTCCTGATTGACCGCTGAGACTGACTCCCCATTGTTTAAGCACATTTATTGGCAGGACTGATACCGTGACTCCATTCCCCGGTCATCAGCTTTAACCCTAGAACACTAACGTACAATAAGTAACACCATCACTAGCGTCAGGTACATTTGACCCGATATAATATACCCGATAAAAAACACTTCTCATCAAAATATATTAATCTACAACAACACATGTCAATTTGAAGAACTCTTCTTTTATTTTCCCCTATACAACCTCTCATAAAACAAAAAAAAAGGTATCATCGGGGGACCCTTTAAAAAGGCAATTTTCTTTTGAAAAGTAGTATTAAAAAAAGAATGGAGCTGGGAACTTGTTCTTCGGTCCAGCCGTTCCTGGGAAATGTCCGGTGAAGGCATAGTCTCCCTGCATCATTTACAACTTATATTTACAAATATTTACCCTCTATCACTAACGTCGGGTCAATATTACCTGAACACGTACCTGAAAAAAACAGGGATGGCAGCAGGGAAGCTAGCCTACCTTCTATGATGTCAGTGAGCAGGCTGAAGCTACTCAAGGACCCATGCCACTAGCTCGGGCACCCAACGTTAGTGTTCTAGTGTTAATATCACCTCATTGACAGTATATCTGTGGATATTTTAGCCCTACACAGTACTAATGGAAATGTAACTGTGTGTGAAGAGTTAAGATAAAGACCAGAGGAACATCACTGTTCTTGTTTTTTTTTACACTATAGAAAAAATCTGACCATGTTTATCCCCTTCAGTGAACTAGTCCCCGTAGATTATACGTTTCCCTGTGGGCCTGACTCCTCTATAGCTGAGAGGCTCGTTGACCAGTCCCATTCAATCCCTGCTTCTGTTGAATCCAAAGAGGATTTTCACCCCTTTGATTAAAGCAGACCGACAAACAAGAGGAGCTCTAAGACTTTAAATCCTCAAGTAAGACGCCATCGGCCTGAAGAGGCACTTGCAGCAGAGACAGGGGAGGCGAGCAAAGTAAGCAAACAAAGACAGCAGGACAGAGATGTTGTGTGTTTATCTTTTGGTATGAAAACACAAATCAGCCTTTTTGTTTTGCTATTTATTTTTTATCAGATGGCCGTAATGAGCCGCCTTCTGAGTGTTTCAATGAGAAGGCCTTATGATCAGAGGGCCACTCTTATCGGCCACAGAAAACTTCAAACTGAACAACAACAAACTTGTGGAGAAGCCTGCTGAACCCCAGGAGCGGGCCTCTTTTTATCTGCCTCCCCTGTTACGTTGGGACTGTGATCCTGCTTTGTTGACAGGTCCGATATTATTAAGCCATTATGTTTAAACTTATCGCTGTATCTTTTATCTTTTTCGACCAAGCCCTGCGTCATGGAATCAAACCTCCGCTCCACTCTAACAAAAAAAAAAGAACATGTCTGTTAAATTCTTTCATCTGCCCACAATGTCACATCTGGGCTGAGATCAGTGTCAAGCCCTATGTGTCAGATGTGGTCCCTCAATTAGCTAACGTGGCTGGTTCAGAGCCCACCCCCCCTTTTCTTTTTCCAGCCTTTTGAGCAGACTCCGACAGAGAGGGTGACTTGAAAAGACCTGGGACTGCTGGGCAGCAGGGCCCCGAGTATAAAACAGTACTAATTGCACTTGGCTGTTCTTTATGAAGTTGGAAGTCTGTCGCTCAGTGCCACACCCACCTCCCCAGCACTTAAGTCACACAGAGGCGGCAACTACACACTATAAACACCGCCCCGGCAGGATTTGTGGTCGCCACGATCAAAGTCCCAAAGGGGGTTGATAGGTCTGATGCTGTATGTGTGTGAGTCTGTGTGTATGAAACAGCTGTACAACTGGATGAGCGAACATGACGCTAACATGCTACCCTCTGACGCTCTCTGTGTGGGTCAGCAGTGTGCAACAGTGCAACTAAGTTGCGCTCCATCCCAGCAACAACCTACTCAAAGTGAATGTTTTCTTAGTAGAAAACAACCGAAGTGGAGCAGTGGCAGTGTCTGACCCGTGTTGAACCAGGGTTGGGAGGAGGCTTGTGAGGAAGGGGAGGCTGATGTGTCTGTGTTCATCACTTGACAACTTTAGCATAATGAGCATGACTTTAAAGGGATAGTTCAGCCAGCAATGAAAATGATCTATTCATCCCTATGTCAATGGAGGGGCTGGTGAAGTGTTTGAGTCATCATCTCTAATATCATTGTAAAGCTTTCCCTTGTACAGTGACAAATACAGGCTTTAATTTCAATTATATTCTATTGATATTGTTTTCTAACGAACTGGTCAAAACAATCATTACACTAAACTTTCAGTGGTTTAGGACCACCAGAAGCAGAGCCTCATAGCCAATATATGGTTGAAATGTACGTGTCATCTGGCCACATCTGTAAAGCCATGCTCAAAGGCGGTGGAATAACCTGCCTTCATAGAAAGTGGCCAACCAATACAGATCAAATGGGGATAATGGTGCACATGCTTCGACATTTCCTCTTCAAAGTCTTAAGAATAAAAAAATAATCTGATCACAAGTGGCCAGTGCAAAGTAGATGTGTTCCCACCTAGCGCTAAAATGCATCCTGAATGTGTCTCCTGTGACCACTTGGAATCTGATCTCACTTCTCTGCAATACATGCAAATTAACACGGATGTCATTAGTGTTAGTTAAAACCAAATGATTTAGTTTTGAGGCGTGTTCAGGTGCGTTCACACATGTCCTTAGAGCTGTCCACATGTTATTGGATAAAAACAACATAACTTGCCTCCATACTGCTTGTGTGTTTCAAGTGTCCGTCAACCCCGACATTCATATTTTACATCAAACTGCATCATTTACAATCTAGTTTTAGCCTAAATGTCCTCTGATAGCCTCCTTCTAGCATGCTGCAGTAACTGCACCTATGGCGAGTACTTTATTTTGTTGTTTTTTACATTTTAAGAAGTGCTCACCAGCTACTTCAGTTATATCAAATTTGGCTGCAAAGCTCTTTACCACTGAAACTCCAAGTGTTTTGTGGACTCAAACACTATCCCTTTAAAACCAGGTGTGTATGGGGGCAAAAAGAAGATCTTAACCTATTACAGATACTGTTGACCACACAATTCGCCTGCAGGACTTGTTAGGATTTCAAATACACGCCTGACAGACTCAACAGAAACAGGTCTTCAGTGGCTCACATTTCACATTGATGATGCACGTGGTAGCAAAACAGCAGCAGTAGTGGTTGATCAAATGGTCTGTCTCTAGTTTGGTTCTGCAAACTGGACATGGTTTTTTTAATGCCAGGACTTTTTAAGCCCTTGTCACATTGTAAACCAACCCTAGCCCACTTTGTTTGGAGGAAATCATGTGTCTTTGCTGTGACTGTATATGTTACTCACTGAGATACCTTCAACATTATTTAGAGGACACTGACTTGAAATGCCCTGCCTGACATTTTCTCCCCTTTTCCTCCTAAATGTTCGCCCGTTCCTTCCCCTTATTGTTCCCTTTGTCCTTTCTTTTCCTCTTCCTGTCTTATTCTTAATTTTCCCTACACTTCTTCTTTTTCATTTTCCTCCTTCCTCTTCCTCCGTCTACTTACGAAAAAGGACATGTCAGGCTACTTCTATGGAGAGTCTGCTTTTCTTTTTTTCCCCCTTCTCTCTCTCTCAGTTTCTCTTATCATCCTCTTCTCATGTCACTCCATCTTTCTTCCCTCCTCTTTTCTACCTCTCAACTCTTTCTTTCCCGGGCTCTCTCTTCTCCATTTATTATGGCAAGCTGAGAAAAACAGAGCAGTCGTCTGGCATCGAGCCAGAGCAAACACTGATATCCAACCAGCCCCTAGCTGCTCTCTCCCTTCACTGGCAGCTGTCCATAACTAAACACACAATGTAGCAACACACAGACATGCACACACTCCCCCGGAGTGTGCACTGTAGCTGTTTGCTTGGCTGACATGCTCTACTATAATTGCAGAGGTCTGTACAGTGCACTACAGCCTGCAGCTGTAGACCTTAGCGAAGGCTCAGACTGCAGCGAGCCAGAAACAGCTACAAACTGCGGCAGAAGACAAACAGACACTTTCAGTCTCTTACGGCCCTGCTGGTCATTTTCACCTGCTTTTTTGAAAGAGGACTGTCTTCCTTTCCAGACAGATTCATGAAATGAATTCAATAGAGCTCAACAGAGGGGTTCCCAAGTACAAATCCCATTCATTATCTGAAGAGATATTGATAATCAGCCATAACATTTAAATCATCCAATGTAGACTCACCACAAGCTATAAGGGTGTGAAACAGTGTTATATGCTCCCAGAAGTCTGTATGATATCAACTGCATATTGAGAAAAACCTATTTTAATCGCAATGCAAAAGGAGATAAACTACACTACCCACAATCCTCAGACATAATGTTGACATCTCTTATCGCTGCTTCCATGGAAATGTTGACCACGACCACGACAACCATGTCGGCTATGAATGAGATGCATCAGCATTCCACTACGTTTCCCACAGAGTGACCAAGATTTATTTTTCTTTTTTTTATATACGAGGAAAATAAGGTTGAAAATAGTGAAATTAAAGAATAAATGTGCCGGAAGTCGTTGTAATGGATAATGATTTATGGGATATGTAGTTTCAGCTTATAGCTGGTCGGTGTCAGTGGAAAAAATGAATTTACTGCCAGAACCAAAGGTAGTCTAAAAGTGTCTGTTACCCTCTATGACATATTGTATGATGATGCGTTTATCCTACTGACTCATTAAAAACACAGTGAGCAGTGTCATTAAGTTCCCTTTTTATACACTCTCAGTCACACTCTCACTTCCTTATAAAAGCTATATTTATATTCTTCAACCTTTTTTTACCTCTCTTGCCATTAACCTGACCTATTAGTACGTGATTCAACTGACACAATTTTGTCCTTATTCCCTATACTTTCTTTTGGATTAGTTTGATACTTTGAGAAATGCGCTTGATCTTGAATGCACAGAGTTAGATGAGAAGAGATATATTGTTAATCTTCAAGTTTTCAGTTAATCACGTCTTAAAAAGTAAATAACCCACAAACTAAATCGCTGAAAATCTTCCTCCAGTATTTTCACATTTTAAGGCTGATAGGAAAATTTCCGGAAAATGTCCCGAACAACTGAAGCAGCTTATGTTACACAATGTAACCTGGGATCAGTCTCTTGTGTCTGCAAACATTCCCCCTGCTGGAGTATCGTCACGCAGGACACGGAGTCCCTGCCAGGTTTCTGTTCTGCAGCTCTGATCCCTCCACAGTGAGGCTGTTGAGGTTGAGCAAACTCATAATCACCTCTGAGGTGACGCATATAGAACAAATCAAGTTGTGTTTGTGCTAATGATTTCTGTGCATTTGAGTATAATAGGTAAAAGGAGATGGAGCATTCACACTAAAATAGCCAGCTCCACAAAAATGTCATAAGGGTTTGTGGCTTACATCATGAATATTTCCTTTTTCTTAGTTACCTGTGCCCATCTGGAGGTGGATTTTCACGTCATCCACCATCTTTGCATGTGAACAAAAAAAACATGCTGTTCATAGCGAAAGTCTGCTGCAATGTTTTCAATTTGTAGAAACAGGAACAAGTGTTTTGCAAAGTTATTGCGACAAATATGTGCATAGCAAGAATGAAACCTAAGTGTAGAAATGTGTATCGATTTGACTCATGCTGTGGTTGCTCATTTTCAATTTTGTTAAACCCCCGACCCCCACTAAACATGTTGGACATGTAACAGCACTTAATTAGTAAGATTACCTGTTACATTTTTACCAACCGGCGAAACCCGGACTCTCACTCACATCATTTCCTGAAGGTTAACTCTCTTCTTCCAGTCTGTGTGCCAAGCTGTTGCTAGACTAAACATACGTCAGTCCTGGCTACTCCCCACACAGACAAGGAATTGATTTATAAATCTTTTTACGTAGCAAATTTAGAGAGCAGACATGGTTATCTGTATCATTTGAAGGTATGTTAAGTATTTTGATCAGCTTTCTTGTATTCAAAGAACAGATCCATGTATTTAAACAATCACAACCTCTGCACATATGTCTCTGAGGTAAACCTCCAATTGTTTCCACACACACATGCTGACAGCTCATTAATGGCAGGTAATAAAGGTTGTGTCAACACATCTGTTGGCGCTCAGTTACCATAGAGTAAAAGGCTGTAAAACTGCAGGCCACCATGTTCAGCACAGAGCTTCCATTATCAGCTCGGTGACATTCAGCTGCTCGTCACCAAACTTTTTGTTGTTGTCTTTCTTTAACCACAATTCTAAGAAGTTGTTTGAGGGAAGCCCTTCAGTTTGGATGCCGCCCTCCCTTTGTGCTTTGTCAGTGTTTTTCACTACCTCCCACTGATGCTTTGCCATAAAGAAGGATTTGGGGACATGAAAATTCAATTTGAAACATCAGTAGTAAGCTGCACTGTGTTTTTGCTGTATTCTTATAGTTAAATATGACAAATTACACAATAAATATACCAGAAATTATCGTAACATTTAGTAACAATAATTTGCATGACATTATGGGTAAAGTGCATGATGCAATGTAATTTACACTAACTTACTGTATTTCTTTCCCGTGTTTAATCAATGGAAAAAGAGAAAAGGAATGTGTTCTTTGACAGAAAGACTTAAGTTAAGCTCTGATTCTACACTATCTACTTACTGTTTGACATACTGCTTGACTCAAAGCTGTTTCATTATGAAATGCATCTACAGTAGAACAATGTAAAATTAATTTAAATGTCTAACTGTGTGTTATTAAAGGCAATTTTTGATAACTGCAGAGGATTCAAGAGTCAAGATTCAAGAGATAATTGTCAAATACACAACAATTACATATTAAGCAGTCGGTGGCAATGCAATGCTTGGGTCACAGGCTCTCATATAGCAATGCTCAGAATATTACAAGCAAAAATACAAATATTGATGAAAAAATATAAAATCAAACATTTTAAATAGAAAATAAACTATATAACTAAATATATATATACACCGGAAGAAAAAACAATAGTGCACTTATGTGCAGTAGTAGGAGGACAAACAATTGGACAAGGTGGGACATGCTGCATCAAAAATCACTGGGTGTTTTCTCCTCAAAATACAAAACAATAGACTGCTATTAAGTTTTGAAGGAAAAAATCCAGAGATTACAACCTGACGACCCTCCCCCTGAACACCTATCCCCACACAGTCACTTCCCCACTAACAAGCATCCTGTAGGAAACAAAGTAATGAGCTGGTGGGCGGGGGCAGCTCTTTGCTGCGCGAGGAGGTTGACTGAATGACGTAGTATGGGCACGTCTACTGGGAATATGTGCCACATGGCTGATAACCAGATCTGCCCCACGCTCTGAGCAGATGGCTCTGGGCGTATCGTTAGCATCGCAGAAGTGGTCACCAAACGAGATGAAAGCAATAGCTGGGATTAAGAACAATCAATAATAGTGATTAAATGAGATTTGACACAAAGGACGGGACGCTACAGGACGCTGAGACAGAAGGGCCTAACACGTCCCAGAGCACCTTTTACGATCTGCACAGAGCTTTGTCAACTTCCGATGAGAAAATGAGGCGGCTTCTGTCCGGCTGTGACTCAAAGGGAGAATGCCATTAAGATGCAGATTAATTTGACTCAAACAAAGTGATGCAAATGAATGAATTGATTTTATTCTCTTTGCAAGTCAAAAATGATTAATCTTCTATTGAAATTCAAATCCAGCCCTTTTGATGCAGTAATGATAAAGAGTTGCTGTAAAAACCTGTATCCTCTTTTTAATACATTTTTTTTTATTTAACTAAGGTAAGCAGAGATTTATCTGTTTGCTGTGCATACTTGTTAGACACTACATGTCAGTGTTTTCCACATCCACAGCTGCAAAGAACAGTCTGAGTCAAAGTGCCACTCAAGCAACCCCAGTGACAGTGAAGGTCAGATTAATGCTACATCCACACTAATGGGGTTTCGAGTAATTTGTGCTAAATTTAGCGTCGTGATCAGGGCCTAAAACAAAGAGTTTTAGAAATGATGCTGTCCTTTTATAAAAACTCCAGAATTGAGTTTTGGAAACCCTACTGCAGACACCGTCATTCTCATCCTGATTGGGTCAGGTCAGCTACGTCTCGTCTACCAAAGGTGAACGCAAAGCATTTTTAACCCGTACTGTCATTAACACTTCCACCTCATTGGTCAGTCCTCTGACTTTTCCTTCTGCGACAATCTACTACCTACCGACAGCTAAGACTTCTGAGCTAAAACTCTGGATGTAGAATTTGTAATAGACATGATTATAAATGAGAAAAATACAAAGGCTTGAACTAGAACATCTCTTTCATGCATGACACAACTGGATGGGTATTGATCCTATTGGCCAAACCAGATGGTGAATTGCATTTAATGTGATCAGTGATGCATTGGGACCACACTGCAAACAGGTGTAAATGCAAGACTTTGTCAAGCTACAACAACGCCTGCAAGGGAAAAAATATGAAAATCAAAAAGGACTGTCACTGTACTGAGGAAGCAGCTAGCTAGCAAACTATGGACAATAATCGATAATTCAGAAAGAAAACAAATACAATAATGCAGTTTCACAGAAACAACTTCTTCTACTCTTCTTCTTCTTCTATCTTTTTTTGTCTTTTAGTGTTTTTTTGTACTGTGTAAGAAGACACTTTTGATGAGAACCGGACAGAACAATCCTATCTCAATGTGAACATTGGAGTCACATGTTACTACCAGATGAAAATGTAATAAAGCTAAAATCATAAATATATATATAAACACTGGAAACAAGCCACAGTCTAATTCCTGGTGTAAATTGAGTCTTTGGCATTGTATGAAAAAGAGTGGAGAGAGAGAACTTTAATAAAATATCATTATATAAAACATGCATACACACACAAATTGAAACTGAAAGCACAGCTTGTCCATCTTACACCTCTCAGAATGATTCCAGGTGTTCTTGTTGCACTGCTCTTTCGGCAGGCACTCTGAATCAAATGTATATAGAACATATAGATAAAGAATGAAATGCTGGACATGTCTCTTGGCCAATGCAGCACATGTGGATTTAATATAATTCACACCTCAGGGAATGATGGTGGATGGTGATAAACACACACATACACACTAGGGGGGGGGGGGGAGGGGGGCAGAGAGAGTGAAAAAACAGAGCTAAAGAAAAAGAAGGGGGCCATACATAAATATTTATGGCTGTTTTTTGTTTTTATGTGTTCAGGATTTACTCCCAATCGCCCATGGAAGCTGTAAAAGATGTTTCACAAAATGGTCATTGACATTTTCCTTTTCTGAATAAATCCTTGTCCTCCCTCGGAGTGAATGATTAAGAGATCTGGGTCATGAAGCGCAGCCAAAAAGGAAAAGTGAGCGCAGTGACTTGTCCTGGCTTGTCTCACTTGTTTATCTCAAATGAGCAAAGTGGTTGTTGGGGGTTGGTGAGATTTCATGTTTGCATCTGTGTGTGATACAACATTTGCTTGTTTGGCAATATATAGTCGAGTTTACAGTGAAACAAGCGAACAATAAGAAGATTGTATCTTCCCTGTGATAATGAAACACTGAAGTAAAAGTGAGCACAAGAGAAGAGTCTGCATACTTAGGAGGTCTGTTTGTAGCATATTTGTTATTAATAATAACATGTTATTATGTACTAACATAGATTCAGGAGGGGGTTGATAGTTTAGAATGCAATGTACATGTCTACTCTCGTTAATACAGGTGTAGAGCACAGACTATCACTTTTAGTCTGCTGATTATGAGCTCCCTCAGCCGCCCCCCAAAGTCCTCCTCCATTGTTTGCCGTTTTTTTGTACTGTTGATTTAACAGAGATTTATGTCCATGTATGTTTCTTTTGGGGGATGAGTTCTCTTTGCGTGTCGAGTACAAGTTGCTGTTCACATTCTTTAAGGACTCCATCAGAGGGCAAAGCTTTTCTGCCATATGGATTTGTTTTTTTTCTTATCATTGTCTATTAATTCTTAAAACTAATCAGTTTTCTCTACCAACTTATTTCTCCACATAGTGGAAGACACGTTATTAAATGGAGCTCTGAGAGAGTGTATGTTTTGGCCTTGGCCTCTTGCCACCTCATCCTCCCCTCCTGTTGAGAAGTTGAAGCCAGATTCTTTGGTCCTTGAATGCCGGTGGTTCTGGTCCAATCAGCACCGCTGGCTCGTCTACATTCTTCCGTATACCCGGACATTCCACTCCACTGGACGGCCAACACAGTCCTGCACTTTCTCATTCTCCTCGGGACCGTTTTCCATCGCAGGAAGCCAGATGGGATTGTGGCATGCCAGGCATTTCACCTGGCTCTAGTCGTGTCTGTTAACGTCCTGGCCATCGAGGGCCCGGCGGGCATGAACCACCTCCTGCTGAGGCACGGGACGCCCCTCGCATTGTTCCAGGCTTTGGCTTCACCTCAGGACTTTCCCGCAGGCTATTGTTCCTGCCAGTGGGGAAGAGGCATGTTCACACAAACAAGGACAAACTCACTCAGACTGACACACACACACAAATGGTCATTTTAATAAACTGAATAATCCGTATCGAAACTGAAAAATTTCCCTTAAGTCTACGAAGAACAAAAACAAACATGTTTCTTTATTCTACTAAAAACAATAGATCAACAACCTCACTTCAATGAATGTTGTTTCTCTCTCGCGTTCTGATGATGAAACAGAAACTGAAAGAGACACCGCATTCATCTTATTGTCTCGTTCTTCTTTGCATGCTCCACTTTCTCTTAAACTATTTGTTTTTTTCCTCCCTGTTCGCTCCAGCCTCTCCATAGTCAATCAGTGGCTGTGCTGTCCATAAACCACATTCTCTAACTTATTGCATTACATTCCTCTGACTGCAGGGGGTGAGAGTATAGCAGAAAGCTCCTTCTAGGTCAATGTCTTTGTGGTAAACCTTCTACAACAAGAAAATGTTGGGATGTAGATTACTCGTGTCAAAGAGTTTGACTGTTACACTGATGAAGATGCATTTTCAGACAAAACAGTGGTTCAGGAAAGGAAAGTCTCTGCAGGGCAAACATAAACAAATTGGTGGAGGAAAAAGAACAGACAAAAGGCTAAAACATTTACTAAAATGTAATAATAACTTCTTGAAGTTATGTCCAGACTTTACTCTGCTCTGGCCATTCACTCATAAGTCACTGTTATTCACTCCCATTTATTTATAATGGTAGGCAGTGAATTAGCTCAATGGCCGCATGTAAAATGAACATCTCTGGCCCAATCCCCCTTCACCCCTTAGCCCTGGGTAGGGCTAAAGGCCAATGTATGCTTCTCCGTTTTGACGGGCACGGACCGATAGGACCACCTTCTTTGCCGTGGAACGCCTTCTCCGGGCTCCACAGAGAGCTTTTCGTGCAGCTCAGATTTTTCTAACTACACGTCGGCATGGCGGAGAGCCTACGGATAGCCCTTGGCTGTGATTGATCCGCTTAGGGCAGCTAACGACATTTCCAGACCTCAAACTTCCTGTTTCATTCCCTATAGCTCAAAACCCAAACACATCTACAACTCTAGGATTAATGTGACAAGTGTGTTTAGCCAGCGGAGTTGTCCGGCTGACGGTGGCTGGTTAGAGCACAAAATGCATGTGAGTACGGTCACATATGTTTAAAACAGGCTAGCAGGCTATTCACCGTGCTAACTGCGGTGGTAACAGCGCAAAAACCCGCTGTCACGACTTTAATTCCACGGCTGTCATGAAGCTGTTTCTCAAACACCGTCAGTTGACTTTTATTCCACCCCCTAACCTCAAGGATGTGTTAAATTAATAAATTAACACATTATCTCATGTTATATTATACTGCATTACATTGCATATTGCACTCGGACACTGTTTGTTTACTGTTTTGCATTTTGCATTTCACTTTTTACTTCACTTTTTATATCTTTTATCTTTCATATATTTTTATTCAGAAATGTTTATGTCAAAAATAAATGCTACTTTGTATAAATATTGGCAAAAAGGGAGTAAATAAGAAGGGGAGAGCGTGGCCTAGGGGATAGAGCGGGTGCTCTGCAACAAGAAGGTTGCCGGTTCGAATCCCACTCTATCCCATCTGAATGCCTAAGTGTCCTTGGCAAGATACTGAACCCCTAGATGGCCCCTCATAAAATGATGAGTGTTCTAAAAAATGTAAGTCGCTTTGGAAAAAGCGTCAGCTAAATGACATGTAATGTAATGTAAACAGTGAGTAAATATATAATGGTTTTCTATTTTTTATTGCTTTTCCTATGTATGTTGTATTTATTGCGTTTTATGTTTCTATGTTCATTGTATGCACCAATAACCAGAGCAAATTCCTTGTAGGTGTAAACGTACTTGGCAATAAAATACTTCTGATTCGGATTCTGATTAAAAGCAAACACTTGGTAGTAGTTAGTATTGGGTGTCCATGCTGACTGTGTGTGGAAGCTGGGGGGGGGGAGCTAGCTGCCTCTGTGTAGCTTCAAGCTGTTGAAGTAGCAACGCAGTTTGGAAACAAGACCGAGGAACCGCTGCGCTAAGAAACGATAACATAAGCATTTTGACCAGCTGGGTGTCACTTTATTTCTGCAAAAACTGTCGAGTCATCAACATCCTTTATCTGCTAGTTGCCATCGTTCACTGTGTGTGAGGAGCCGGGAGAAAGTCAATAACCAGCGTGGACTTCTTCTACATACCTCATGAGGTAGGCTTCTCTAAGCTCTCTTCCGTTGCCCCAACTACTGTTCTGGTGGTGAATTGTTTTTCAGCACAAACCGCCCGTAGAACCATAAATGAAAAAGAGTCCGTCCGATCCATCCGCACGTAACGGACTCGTAGAAGCATACTTTAGCCTTTAGGCATAGGGTTTTACATCCCTCAAGATGAAAATTTCTTAGTTTAATATGATTTCAATGTATTATGGTAATTTTCTTCACAACAACCTTAAAACAAAAGATCGCATCAGCGCTAGTGTTAGCATACAAGCAATACTATTTGTTGATGATAGTCCCGTATTTTCACATAATTACATATAGCTACCGCCCTCTCACATGTGCACTTGATTGAACCAGCGTATAGCAACAATGTTACTGAACTTAACTGCTCCTCTAATAACACAGCATCCTGACAGGGTTCCATACAATCAATCAATCAATCAATCAAATTTTATTTGTATAGCCCATATTCACAAATTACAATTCATGTCATAGGGCTTTAACAGGGTGTGACACCTCTGTCCTTAACCCTCAGCAAGAGTAAGGAAAAACTACAAAAAAAAAAAAAAAAAACACTGCTAGCAACTGAGGCTGTGTACTTTCTTTGTTGCTGTACTTTCACTTGGCCTTTCCTTGTCAGACAGATACTTGGGAAACTGTCTAAACCGAAACAATGGGTTTTGATCTTCTCTGGGTACAAGTAGAGGAGACACCACCAACGCTGCTATTTCTGTCTGTGCTACACCAATTTTTCCATGTTTTTAGCATGATAGATTAGTTATTCAAGATTCAAGATTCAAGATCAAGATTCAAGATTTTTATTTGTCAAATGCACAACAATAACATTAAGCAGTCGCTGGCAGTGAAATGCTTGAGTCTCAGGCTCTCTTCTAACAATGCTCAAGTAATTACACACTATACAATAAAATAAGAGAAATAGTATAAAATAGAATATCAAAATAGGAAGTAATGTATATATATATATATATAAATATATATGAACAGCTGAGGAGAAAATAAAACGACAGAAGTGCAAATATGCAAAAATGTCACGGTGCTAGTTTGATGGAGTTATTGCAGTTCAGAGGAGTTTAAAAGTATTATGGCCTGGGGGATGAAACTGTCTCTGAGCCTGGTGGTGCGGGCCCGGATGCTGCGGTACCGTCGGCCAGATGGCAGCAGGCAAAAATGTTTATGGCTGGGGTGAAAGGGGTCTTTAATAATCCGGCTGCTCTTCTACCTGCACCGCTGGGTGTAGAGGTCCTCTATGGATGGTAGCGCTGTCCTGGTGATGTGCTGGGCAGACTTCACCACCCTCTGTAAAGCCTTACGGTTCAGGGCGGTGCAGCTGCCATACCAGGCGGTGATGCAGCCAGTCAAGATGCTCTCTATGGTGCATCTGTAAAAGTTGCAGAGAATCCTGGAGTCCATGTGGAGCTTCCGCAGCCTGCGGAGGAAGAAGAGCCGCTGTTATGAGAATATGATGGAACAAACAGCTCTAAAAAAAAAAGTGCAGTCGGCTTCTTTGGCTCAGGGCCCGGCTGTTTGATGGATTGGCCAAAACAATGGAAAATGTGTTTTTGGAGAAGAAGCATCAGTTTTCTTAACAGGTTTTGATCCATGTCGCATACAACCACAAATACTTAAGTTTGTTGTGCTCTGAATCAAGCTGTAGTGAATCCACATAGGACATGCATTTTGCACAAATAGAGTGAACAACTTAAATCAGGGAAACAGACAATGAAGGTCTCAGAGGGTTAATTTATGTAATGTTCCGCCAGCTTTGTTTACAGAGAATTCTCTCCTATACTTGTGATGATAACAGATGATGAATGCATGAATGAATGTTGCATTCAAACTTGACACAAACACATGAACAGGGATAGTGAACAGATTCCTACCTACGATTAACTTGAAAATCTGAACATTAATGTTGATGCATAAAACAGGTTTCTACATGAAGATAAAGTATTAGTCACAGACCCTCTATGTCTCATGATTATGTTGCCTTCCTGGTTTGACTGACTCAGCACTAGCTGATTTAGATGCAGAGATTAATTAATTATTCAAATTGTTACATTGATGTATTTTTTTGTCCCAGAATAGGCATAATAACAATAACCAATTTAACTGCTATTATGAATTTGCCAAACGTTGCTAGTTGGCCAGCATAGCTATCAAGCAAATCATGGCAATGCAAGTACGGGCTGATGCTAGTGGCTGCCCCGTGTTTTTTGTTAGCGTTCTGTACACGGAATAACTTCACTTGTGCGTCTGTCTGGTTGACACATCGCTGAGAACATGAAGGTACAGGGGAGTTGTCAACAGGTGTGTCAGCTATTGCCAGAGTATTACTTTCAGTCCCAGATGCTGTTGCTCATGTGATATCTACAAAATTAAACTTGCAATGAACTTCTATCTTGGCTCAACTTTTACAGAAACTTAGTTTGAACATCATCTGAAGATACAAACAAGTCCAGGCAAGACTTTTTGCAAAATATTGAAATAGCTGTAACATGCATGCTGCTTCTAACATTGTTCCACTTATACTCTGTAGCTTGCTAGCACTTAGTGAAGACATTAAGCTTTTGTTTTGCTCATCTGTTTTGCTTAATCTGTTGAATCTCAAGCAAATATACCTTACTTCTTCAGTTATCACTGGAACCTTTGAATGAACTGTTGACATGCAGGATATGACACTTTTAACTTCCTCTAATCTGTTCATTGTCAGTGTAATGCAAGAAATTATCCCTTCTCAAATCTGTATCCTGAACCGCAGTTGCTGTTTTAGGAAACATGCAACACGCTAAAAATGTCACTTTTAGCAGGGAACAATTATCTTTGAAACTTACTGGAGGTGAAAATGCTGTTTATATTGTGAGTCTATTATCTTTTTGAAAATAGCCAACAGATAATTTGATTTTAGTGGTTCAAATAAAAACTGAATCAGTTTCCTCCTTATATCTATTAATGTTTGTTGATTGCGTAAATTCTCTATATTGCTATTTCTGACTGTTTCAGACACATTTAGCTCTGTCCTAACTAGATGGCCGCTGCCCACTTTAGATTATCACCCTGGTAAAATGCAGCTATGGCTAATTACATGGGAAAAGAATCCGCGACTTGTGCAGTTTCGGGCAAAAACGCACACTTGCAAAGCCACATGGACAAAAGTTGTTCACGAAACGTGCAAGCACACAAACTCACTAAGGCATACACACACACACAAACTAACATATTTACACTACTGGTGGTCAACACATGGAGAGGACCACCCAAGACGAGCAGCCTGTTTGAAAATAATGAAAATTCCACGGCAGCCTGGTGCTGCACAGCAGCAGGTCTACGCAGCGCTGCGTCTACACAGGAGAGTCTATATGGACGCTCACATCCCACCTGGCTGCAGTGGCTGGAGCCCACAGGCGGAAAGCCATATGATAAACACTTACAGTTTTTTTCATCTGCCGCTAAAAAAAGACATCTGTGGGATCTTTCGGCCTGTGGACGCTGTCAGGAGGGAAACAACAACAGATAGCTTGAGCCGATTCCAGGCTAAATTACAGTTTGTGATGGAAATAATCTAACAAACAGGTTCCTTTGAGAACAATTGTTGTACTAATGACTCTAAATTTGTAAATTGCCTCGAGTGAAGTAAAACTTTTGAGGCAAGCACAATTAAACTGTGTCCTCTGTGTTTACCCGCATGGTTAGAGAGATTACATTTTTTATCTTGATGTACATGTGTCCTCAGTAATGCTATTTACATTTCTAAAAATTACTAGCCCTTTAAGAAATGACCAAAGAAATAATTAGATAAATACAGAATGTAATCCATAATAAAATGCATATTTTGCTGTCAAAACAACTGATATTTGAAAGCTGTAATTGACAATTTAACAAAAATCTTTCTTCACTAAATGGACCTTTCATACAACATTTTATGTTTGAAATGTTATGTTCCTGTTTTAAACACCTGCATCTTGTGCGCCTTAAGCTGGTTTGTACTGACGTATTTCTGTATGTCTGTATTTAAGACATCACTGAGACATGTGCTACTAATTTACTGACAAACACAAGCACAACCCTTGGAGATACAACCGTAAAGGAGCATCGCCCCAGTTACTTCATTCATGCTCTATGCAACTGGTGCAAATAAATGCATCATCTCATTGCTAGCAGCTAACTCATAATATCAAAAGAAATGACCATTGACTGTAAGGATCCCCCCTAGTGGCTTCCCATAGGTCATAAACCCCGCCTCCTCCATGTTTGATCCATCGATGGGACATGGACCAAAATAAAAAAGTCAAAATACAAGATCAAGTGTTCATTTTCTTTTAAATTGGGTTTCAATTAATTGTGTGATGTTTTGAAAATGGGGTTGAATGTCATGTTTGACAGTTGAGGCTGACTCACAGTGTGAGACCTTTGCTGCGCAGACTCTGGCTTCAAATGAGATCAGAAGTGCAAGATGGGGGCAACCCTTTATGTGATATTTTTGCAGAATTTTTGTATGGCAGGCAGAAGTGAAGACATATTGTTTTATACATTATACTGCAAAATGTTTAGATGCTGTTGATTTTGCTAAAGTAAAGTTTAAGGTATAGTATAGTTCTGCTGTCTTGTTTCTTTCAGAAATGTCATAAAGTGAAGAGCATATTAAGCTTTAATATGCACAGAGCCTTTGGCAGCTTTTTATGTTTATATATAGGATGTAAAAGTACACAGCACTTCATCAGAAGCCTTTTAACATCTTGCTCTGAGTGTGCTTTGATGAATTGCATTTTAAGTGTTTGGATTGAATGAAATTCCCTGCACCAACAACGCAACAATGAACAATGAGTTACACACTTGAATACACACACTCGCAGTTCAGCAGCCACACAGACAATCATTAAACCACCTACATGCACACATACACACACCACTGCACACCCAGTGGCTGCAGGAGGAAAGCTGCAGTTGAGGTGAAAACACAGTAGTGGTGAAAATCTGGGCTTTCCCTCTGGTTGAGACAATATGTAAGAACCATACGGAGTGAGAAGGCTGTAAGACTTCCTGTGAGTATAAGTTGTCCAGCCCAAAGAATGTGCCATACCCATTTGTACTATTCAAGTTAAATGGTAACTGATGGCAGCAGGGGTATTACATAGACCTAGGATCCTCCATCCTCCAGCGCCTGACGACCATCAGTGAAGTAAAAGCCATGCTCTCTCTCTCTCTCTCTCTCTCTCTCTCTCTCTCTCTCTCTTACCTGAAACAAGATGAGCTAATCGCACAGCTCAGACTGGAAATCATTAAGTCATGAAATGGTCATCCACAATTCTACCAGTGTAAAGTGGTTGTTTATTAGTCATCACTTAGTGCTCCACAAGCGCTTCCATGTTCCTGGGGCCAGGTGGAGTCATACACCGTCCTGAGATTCCTAACGAGTCTCAAAAAATGTCCTTCCAGTTTCAATGGATATCAAAGTCTTGTGAAATAACAGGTCTAATTCATGTCAATCATGACTTCTGATTCACTGGTCAGGACATGGGAAAAGAGAGTGCATCAACTCAACTTGGCCTTGAGCCAAGTTGAGGAGTGAACTCAATGTTTAATAGATTCTCAGCAGCAGCTCCCCAGGATAAAGTATGTGCCTTTCTCTTTCAATTGTGCCCTACATGATGATTTCAAGTAAGTACGAACACAGACAGTATCAATTTGTGTGCAGTTGTGGGTTCATATGTGAAAATGATTTGACTTTACTAACTATGTGGAGAACACTTCATGTTGTATGTGAAGAGGAACACAATTTAGTCAAATATATCATGGCAATTTTTCAAGACAATATCGTCACTGAGGACCACTACGAATGTACAGATATATATTCTCAACAATCCCAAAATCCAAGGGCACTCAGAGAGCAAATACATACTCCAAGGCTCATTGGTCACTATATCACCATATTACATGAGATCAGATTCCTCCAGATCATTTTATAGACCTGCACAAATTTCCCCTGTTCAGACATGCCTTATTTTTCACAAAAATGTCTGCATTACATGTTGAAATATTATTTATATTTTTTGAATAATCCTACAAGACAGACAAAAGCACCACTTAAAGCAAGACTAATGTCCTTGCAAGCCAGAGGCTTGTCAAGTCAAAGGTGATATGCTGTGACAGTGCAGTTCATTTTCAAGTTTAACTACTGAGGAAGTATCTTGACTCCATTGTTATGGCTGAAAAATTAGGGGGGGGACAATGAATGAGTCAATACAATACAAGCTTCATTTCCTATGTAAGAAGAACATCAGAACACCAATAATACAGTAGCCAAAGGTCAGAGCTGTCCCGAGAGCATTCCTGAGACTAAACACATGAACATGAAAATATTCCAGAAAGAAACAATAGAAACAGCACTGAAAAGTTAGAAATCAGTGTTGGTCTCTGTTATCAGACTTTAGTAAAGCTTCTTCACAAGATCAGAAAATTATGTGAGTGGATATTTTGCTAGGTTATTTAATTTATCAGATTTTGGGTGGGTGTGCATTGTGAAATCAGGTCTTAATAGCAATACAGTGTATACGTGTTCGTAGCTCTGTGGGGGTTAAGCTTGAGTGTCAACGAAGGCCAGCCAAAGGAGTTATGGTGCAGTGAGACTGAGGTTACTCCAGTCCAGAGAATTGGTCTGGCGCCAGCCCTCCTGAATCCAGAACATTTTGTACCGTAGTGAAGGCATGCAGGCGATAGCCATTGTCCTCACACACACTTTTACCCTGGCTCTCACTCGCACGTACACACACACAAAACACACTAAAGTCAATTCTTTTTTTTTTCTTCTTTTTTTTCTCCGTTGTACGAACCGAAGATTTATTTTGGATTGCAACTGTATTACTTTAACCCCAAAACCCTGAAATGAACTCTAAACCCGAGCCTGTATTCCAGAGCCAAAGCCTTAAAACTAGCCCTGAACTCCAGCTGTGACCATAAACGTCTAAACCGTTGCCAAGGAATGACCCAGAATTAACTTGTGAGAGTGAGTTATACATTTATTTTATGCTATTCTGCCATCATCTCAGTCAGTTTTCAGTTTCATCCTGCTCTCTTTCTCGCTTTTCTCTTTAAGCTTTTACTCCATGCATCTCTCTTCATTTTCACCTCTCATGTGACTCATAGATGGTTCACACGTTTTTTTACCTGTATTTAAGGTGCGAGTCTTCACAAACTATCTAGATGGCTAAATAGACTAAAATCTAGTCATTTAATAACCAATTCGGAGTATAAATATTTTTATATAATTAAATACACTAAGGCTTTTTCCTTGACAGGAATATAAACCTTTTTTTTAAGAAATGTCTTAGTAACATTACAAAATCACTAGAAATGAATGCATGAATATGCTGTGTTTGGACTATCTGAGTAAATAATGTTACATAGGACTATATCAGGCCGACTGAGGTGACATGAGGTTCCATAGCTTGTGGAAGTTACTGTACAGAACCAGGAAGCAGTTGAGTGCACTGATAAGCTTTTCCTGTTTTGTTTAAAGTTCTTTGACGTAGTTGAGCAGAATGAGTTTTATGATTGTCCTGTTTCTTCAGTCACTTTCTTGAATCTGTTTGTGTGAGTGAAGTGAACGCAGCTTAACAGATATCTGCACATTTTACCTGATTATCAAAGGGGCTGCTATCATCAGAGGAAAGTGGAAATAGGTCTGTCACGGCCTTTGATGATGTTCCAAAACATATATACAGCTGAGGACAGAATGAGGACAGAGATGGAATACTGGGGGAATTGAACATTCTGAATGTGTTTGAAGAAGAAGATGACACTGAAGATACTTTTCTAGTTTCTTTCACCATCTCCTATTATCCCAAATACATGCAGTACATTTCAATCCCAGCCTTTCTCTGTCAAACACATACAAGCACACACACAGGGACTAAACAACTTCAATATAGTTTTAAAGTTAGAAGAAGCTAACATTTTTACACACATATCTTCCACTAAAAGGCTCTAAGCCTGGACTTACAAACAGCTCAATTTAGCTGTGGTTAGCTTTAACCGTTAGCCACAGCCCCCACCCCAAGAGAATTAATAGGCAGGGCTGGATACAGTCATCCCCTTGTCTCTATCTAGCAGACCCCACAGTGCACACACACACACACGCACACATAGCTGCACACAGGGTAGGTTGCGCTAAGTATAGTCGTGCAGGGCTAACCACACATTGGAGCTGGAGGTTTGGCTGTGAGACAACTCGAGCTGCCAGGCTAGCTTTCCCCCCACGTTTTTAGAAGTGTCCGTCACACACAAACACATAATCACTCTGGGGGCTAGAGCTATTTTGGGAAGCCCAGTAAAATAAGAGCATGAGCTGCACACGATGCAGCCCGAGTACGATTAAAGTATGCAGCGTGTTCACACAATGTAAATACGCAAACCCCAAAGCTTACAGTGGGTGCACATAGAATCACACAAATGGCTATTTACACTTGATAAACACCTGGTAGCTGAGAATAAACCATGTCAACAGCCCTTTTTACCTGATTCCAATGCTGCTTTTGGGACCTTAAAATACCCGAGTAGAGACCTTCAAGGAGCCTTTTACGTTATTTTGAGAGTCTGCGCAATCTGGCTTATCGGCTTGGAAAACTAGTTATTACACACTGCTGACAGAAAAGTAAACTTTATCTTATTATCAGTCATCAGAAAAAGTTATTATTTTCAACACAGCTCCCTCAAAAACAAATGAAAATCAGGAGCGTGTCAAAGGACTTTGAAGGCCCTATAGGCAAAACAGACTTGGGGCTCTATAGTGAACCAAACAAAACTTGTCTTTGCTGTGGACTTACTTAATATGTTGTCCTAGGGGTCTCTTCTATATGACAACAACGTTCAACAGGCTCTGCTGCTACGTATTCTGACATATGATTATCACTTTGTGTGCACAGCATGTTGATAATAACCGGGCCACAGAATAACTGTTTGTCAAATGCTGTATTATATAGCCATGTTCATACTCACATCTACATTGTGACTTTGGCTTCAGTAAAACACAGCGTATAGGAGTAGCATTACTGCCCAACACTACTGCCAACTGGCAATGACAAAAGCAGTCAGCATTTGTGTAAATTTATGTGTTCATTCATTATAGGTATTTTATCGAAGAAAATGACTGAGTAGTGTTCTTGTTTTGCTTTATTGATGGACCACAGTCTTAACTGAAATGGAGGTGCAATTAAGCAGTCATGTTTTTTTTCATTAGAGCTGTTTCTATACACAGAGGAACCTTTTTCTTTTCAACGTAGCAAATCCATAATGTGACCCATGTCACTTAAAGGTTGGCAAGCATCATTAATAATGTCGTGACCCCAGACAACAGTGAAAACAAATGAGACACTGTGCTCCACAGCAGCTGTGGGTCAGAGGTATACAACTCCTCTGAGGACTGTAACTCAACTAAATGTGTGGACTATCAAACAATTACAATCACAGTCTCTGTGTTCTACTGAATTGAAGAAAAAAATAGTCAGGGTCTGCTATTTAAAACCTACTAAAACGTGACCACCTCCACAAGGACCTCAATTATCTGTCAGTGTGGCCCCAGCTCCGGCCCGACCCTACTTCCATGGTAATAACCTCTCGGAGCCAACAGGAGACCCCTAAATAGCAGCACTTAGACGACCACGGGTGGGCAGACATCTACCCACGGGGCAGCCAAGGTTCCATACACTGCAAATTCATACATACATGTGAGAAATGGCCAGTTGAGAGCAAACCTTGCCAAGAGATTAGGACTGTGCTAATGAGTAGCCTTCGATAAACCAGAGGTTCCTGTGGGCTACTGTGTGTAAATCACAACTTCCACTCCTCTGGGATCTCTAACCCATCAACAAATATTACTGCTAAACTGATTTCATGGTTGAAGTCAATTTGACACCCGATTTGTTGAGTTGCTTGATGGACAGTCCCCACTGAGATGTTGTCATGAAAACAAGTCCCACATCTCCTCTGTCATGGTCTGACCTCACCCATCACTCAAGCATACTGAAGACACCCCTTTTAGAATAGGTCAGAGGTCACTAAAGAAAACTCTCCTAACCAAAAAGCAACGTCTTCAGACACACTCAGGTTAGTGCCATCAGCACTGCTATTAACAAAGGGTCATACAATTCTGCACTGACATAACCTCAGACATGCATGCACCGAACTATATTATACGGAGGGGTATGTAAGAATACAAATGTTTGATTCAGAGGCTCCTGAAGATCTACTACGTGTTTTTTGCTAGCCCCCTCGTAAAAACATGAGAGAACACAGCAAGAGAATCATTACGATCTAGTAGGTGTGTAGATGATGTTCGCAACAAGTGGTGAACAAAAAACAGAAAAAAAGAAAACAAAGATCTAAGGATGAATTAGAGATGTCATAGATGAATTAGAGATGTCATAAACGTAGAAGATGCCAATTGGAGAGCTCTTGGTGATAAAGGCAGTTGCCAGTGTCCATGTGGCAGTGCCCCCCCCCCCGAGAAATCCTGAGATATTCCTGTTGTTGTGAACGCGCCTGACGGAATAATCTCCCGTTGCAGTCTTCAAATGTGAAAAGCAGACTCCGGACCCCATTATCTGGACGTTTTCTGAAATTCATGTCTAAAAATGACGTATTATACTCCCTCTTATGAGAGACATCGACAAACAAGTTTGTTAAACCAGCTCTTTCTTCCAAACTTGGAAAAAGAGCAAGAACCTGTCTCTCTTTAAGATGATGAGTTAAATTATGCTCGAGAAATGTCAAAATAAAGTTGTTAATCAAATTTCACACTACGCAACGCCCAATAAATCTTACATTTCAGGCCACATTGTCCAATATTTTTTGACTTCTCTGTTTTATTGTTAATTAAATCAATACCCAGTGAAAAAAAAACTTCTGTCAATTAAAGAATTGTTTGGCAAAAAATCATAGCAACATAAAGAGAAACAAACATGAAAGAGTAAAGTTTAATCTGTATAAAGATAAAGTTCTTAGACCTTTTAAAATTTTGCTCAATGACAACAAAGATGATCCACTCATTTAACACTTTTAGTCCAGATACACTATTTCATTGCAGCTGAAGGCAGATATATTCTTTCTGTAAACTGTGAGCCTCCAGAAGCCATGTGGGTCTTTTTTTCCTAGAATCAGCGTGTTTGGAGTCCTCCCACACAGTTGTAATCTCAGTGTCTTCTCGTCTCTGCCCAATGAATCCAGCCTGTCAGAGCACGTTGTGACGATCCAGAGAGAGTTAATGCAACCTTTGACATTGTGTGTTTATTTTTTTTTTTTAACTTATTTTTTATTTGGTTTTCAACAAAACAATATGCATATCAAGACAGTTACTTTCTTTGTCCATTTTTCAACTGTATACAATACTGTTATACATGGTATTCAAGTATAGCGTGCAATGCATAGAAAAAACAACAAACATCAAACAGTGCTCAGATAAAAAGGGGGGATAAGAATAGATGATTGATTACATACATTATATATTAAATTAAACAACGAAAGAGAAAAAAAAAAAAAAAAAAAAAAAAAAAAAAAAAAAAGTAAATGAAAATAAAACCAGGGATAAAGTAATAGTTATTGTCCACTCCAGAATTTAGTATCATATGTGCTATTTATGCTTTTCCGAGAGGATGGTTTATGATGTACATAGGTAGGCAAAGGTGACAGATAGCCGCACGATCGGAGGCCTAGAGCGATATTAATTTGTATCCCTCATTGTATTAATAACGCAGAGACAGGACCCCATCGTTTAGTAAAGATAGACGTTTGGAGCCTTAATGAATATGTGATTTGCTCCATTTGGTAGATGTCCCATACTTTTTGGGTCCATATATTATATGTAGGTGGGTCTGGTTTTAACCATTTGATGGTTATACATTTCAATGCTGCTGTGAGTAGTATGTTTAGCAGATATTCTTTGGCCCTCCCATTCAGGCCTTCAGGCATCGCTCCCAGTAGTGCTATTGTGGGGTCTTGTGGGATGTCCTGTTGGAATATCTCTTTGAGGGCATCAAAGATTTCTCTCCAATATGTGTTTAACTTAGGGCAGAGCCAGAATATGTGTGTGTGATTGGCAGAACGTGTTCCACAGTTCCGCCAGCACAAGTTGGAATGTGTCGGGCCCATCTTGGCTACTATTTCTGGTGTTCTGAAGAATCTGGTAATTATTTTCCATTTAAATTCCCTCCAGGTGTTTGAATTTGTAGCAAGGTGTGCCTCTGTGCACATCCCCTGCCAGGTATTCTGTGGTATGACCATGTTTATTTCCGCTTCCCACCTCTGCTTTATCTGTAGGGAATTATGTAGATCCATAGATAGAAATATGTTATAGAGTTTACTTATGGTTTTCTTATCTTCGCTCCCCATCTGTATTTCTATTAAGAACTCCTCTAGAGGGGTACGTTTTAAAAGTTTTCCCCACTCTTTGTGTGATGTTAGAAAAGTTCTCAACTGCAGATATCTGAAGAAATCTGTTCTTGGGAGATCAAAATCCCTTTTCAGCTGATCAAATGTCTTGAGGTTGTCCTCCTTAAATAGTTGATGCAGGTAGACCAAACCCGTATCTGACCACTTTCTAAAGCCTGTGTCTAGATTGTTAGGTGTGAAGGTCTTCATAGATCCAATACTTGTTAGTGGTGAAATTAACTTTGGAAGCCCAAAAACAGTCTGTATTTTGTTCCAGATTTTAAGAGTGATCTTAGTCCACTCTGCTAGTTCTTTTATGGGTGTATCTAAAAATGGAAAGTTTTGAGAGGGCTCTGGGCATAGGTTTTTCTCGATATTAAGCCAGCGAGTGTACGTGTTATTCTGAATCCACGCTATCAGGGGTTTCATTTGTGCTGCCCAGAAGTAATATTTTAAGTTTGGAAGTTTAAGGCCTCCGTTTACCTTAGATAGTTGTAAGGTTTTAAGTCTAATTCTAGGGCGCTTTTTTTGCCAGATAAATTTGGAAATGATTTTATCTAGGTTATCAAATACTGATTTTGGAATTTCTATAGGTAGCATCTGAAATAAGTAGAGAATTCTAGGTAGAACATTCATACGAATACATTCAACACGACCGAGCAGGGAAAAAGGGAGCGCAGACCATCGTTCCAGGTCACTATTAATGCATCGAATTATTTTACTATAATTGGCCTCGTACAAATTCTGTAAGGACGGGGGGATGTGTATGCCAAGGTATTTTATACCGTCTTTTGGCCACTTAAATCCACTTTGGAGTTTTACAGTTCTTGGGATGTTACCTTTGATATCCATAGCCTCTGTTTTTTCCACATTTACCTTGTATCCTGAGTAGTATCCATACTGTGAGATGAGCTCCTTTAGATGTGGTAGAGTTGATGCAGGTTGCGTCAGATATAATAATACATCATCAGCGTAAAGGGATATTTTATGCTCTTCTTTTTGTATTACAGTTCCTTTTATTTTGTTATCATCTCGGATGAGCTGGGCCAGGGGTTCGATACTAATTGCAAACAGCAGGGGTGATAAAGGGCAGCCTTGTCTGCAGCCGCGTTCCAGTGTGAATCTTTGTGATCTATATCCATTAACTTTAACAGCTGCCTGTGGTGATGAATATAATGTTTGTATCCAATTGAGGAAGTTGGGGCCAAATTTTAATCGTTTTAGTGTTTGGAATAAATATTGCCATGATACTCTATCAAATGCTTTTTGAGCATCTAGGGACAAAATCATTGATTCTGATTGCTCTTCTTTTTGATTGGATATAATGTTTAATAAGCGTCTTAAGTTATCGCCATAGTATCTTCCAGTGATGAATCCTGTCTGATCTGGGTGGATAATTTCAGTGATAATATGATTGACTCTTCTTGCTAGGATTGCTGTTAGGATGCGCAGGTCCCCATTCAGCAGCGATATCGGTCTATAGGATTGGCACTCTGTGGGGTCCTTGCCTTCTTTATGAATTACCACTATCGTGGCTTCTTTCCAAGATGGTGCCATAGTTTTAGATTCTAATGCATGGTGGTATGCTTTTAGTAACAGTGGTGATAAAATATCCTTAAAGGATTTATAAAATTCATTAATATATCCGTCTGGCCCTGGGCTTTTATTATTTTTGAGCGTTGAGATCACTTGCTTGATCTCCCATTCCTCAATAGGCTCATCTAATTCCTTGGCTGCTGGTTCTGTAAGTACAGTTAATTTTATAGGTTTTAAGAACTCTGTAAGTTTTGCATCATCAGAGCAGGTATCTGTATTTTTGTATAAAGATTCATAGAACTCAGCAAAGGATTCTGCTATTTTATCTGGTTTTGTAACAAACGTTTCTTTTGATTTTATTTTCTGTACTGTATTAGATGATTGCTGTTTTCTTAATCTAAATGCTAATAATCTGCTTGCCTTGTTGCCGTGTTCATAGTATCTTTGATTTGTAAATCTTAAACTTCGCTCAATTTTGTCTGATAGTAGGGTGTTGAGTTCCCTCCGGGTTGTGTTTAAGTCATTTAGGAGACTGCTCGATGTTGATTGTTTATGTTTATTCTCCAAATCTTTTATTTTATCTTCCAATTCTCTCTGTTTAGCCTCCTTACCTCTTCTCCTAGCACATGTAAATGAAATAATACGGCCTCTGATGTATGCTTTGGCACAGTCCCACAATATAAGAGGATTCGTTTTAGCCGAAATATTATTATCCA
Source organism: Platichthys flesus (assembly GCF_949316205.1). Classification (NCBI taxonomy): domain Eukaryota; kingdom Metazoa; phylum Chordata; class Actinopteri; order Pleuronectiformes; family Pleuronectidae; genus Platichthys; species Platichthys flesus. The sequence continues at coordinate 21,699,021 of NC_084950.1, read as the reverse complement.
AGTATTCCTTGAGTTCTGCTGTGACAAAGGAGGTGAATTCTTTATCATTAAGGAGAGATGCATTAAGTCTCCATTGTTTAGATGTTGGTATTTTGCCTATGTCCCATTTTAATGCCACAGGTGCGTGATCAGATATAGTTATTGGAAGGATCTCAATGTCTGCTATCCTATGTAGCTCTACTTTAGTGGTAAAGAAGTAATCAATCCTTGAGTAGGATAAATGTCTGCTTGAATAGAAGGTGAAATCCCTGTTTCTCGGAAACTTGCTTCTCCATACATCTACTAGGCCTGCTTCAAGAGATTGGTATTTGAGCATTCTGCTCATTCTGGAGAGTGGAGCTTTAGAGGCAGGTTGTCGGTCGATTGTTTGTGACATTACGCAATTCAGGTCTCCTCCCATCAGTAGCAGTCCTGAACTATATTTTAAAATCTTATTGAACAATGTCCTGATAAAGCCGGGCTCGTCTTCATTAGGTGCATATACATTTATGAGGGATACTTCTATGCCATCAATTAAACCATTAACTATAATATATCTCCCCTCTGTATCTTTATGTACTAGTGTTTGTGTGAAATTAATTTGTCTGTGTATCAGTATTGATACTCCCTTTTTTCTCCCTGACCGGTGCGAAGAGTAATATATTTTATCTGCCCAGGATCTTTTCAACTTTTCATGTTCCGCATCAGATAAATGGGTTTCCTGTAGGAATGCAATGTGACAGTTGGCTTGTTTCATCTGATGTAGAATTTTCTTTCTCTTAACAGGGCTATGGAGACCTTTAACATTATAACTTATCACTTTTAGCGGGTCCATTACGTATTATATGTAATTTGGATATTTTGAGAGTTTGTGCAGGGAAATGGGAAGCGGAAGCAAGCAGTGAGCACCTGGGCTATGTATCCTGTTATGTGGAGTGTGAGGACTTGGACTACATAATGAAAAAAACAGGGGTGGGTTAAACAAGAATATTTAAGAAAAGTAAATAATGACCTTGTTGCACTTATATCCAACATAGGATCCCATGAGAACAGTGGGATCAGAACAAGGGGAACACAACAGTTGTGACTGCTGTTAAATAACATCAACAACAGTCCGGTGGGACCTAGTCCCTAGCCACTTAGGGCAAGCAGCAACGGTGCACAGTTGAGGTAAGATCAACTATGCTTAGGGTGTGCTAAGATAAGGAATAAAGAAAGAAAGAATAAAGTAAAGTAGACACAGAAAGGGGACAGTGTCGAGTAATGGCCATTCAGGCCCCTGCAGCACCTAATATAGGTCTGTAAAATCAAACAGCTTCTAATGGTAAAATAGTACCTGAGTTGCGTGCAGAGCTAATAAAAAAAAAAAAAATAAAAATAAATGAATAAAACCCTCTCAAGGTAGTTGACTGTGAGCAAGTAAAGTGGAATGATACAAATAATATTAATAGAAATAATAGGCACAGTATAGATTATAAGGAATTGTGTTTTCAAATGGGCTTTGAATAATATTAGAAAAAATATATATTTAAAAACAAAATAGACATATGTCAAAATGTGCAACTCACTGAACAGTCTTTACTGTAATTAACAGTGTTGGTGGGGGTATATTTAGTCAGCTGCCTCAGTAGATGGAATAACTTTCTTCTGGACATACTCCATGGCTCTGCTGGAGTCCAGAAACTCCTCGTCTTCGTTGTTGTGTGAGATCCGGAGCCTGGCTGGATACAGTAGACCGTAGCGAACTCCCTTCCTTCCTCGTAGGACCTTCCGTATGTCTGTGAATGCGGCTCTGGCTTTGGCGACGCTGGGTGTGTAGTCTGGAAAGATAGCGATCCGGTTACCGTTGTACTCCAGCGGCGCTCTATCTCGGGCTCTCCTCAGGATCTCCACAGCATCCCCGTCATTGTGTAGTTTAGCGATGATCACTCGTGGTTTCTCCCGGTCTCCCGGTTTCCTGGTGGCGAATGTGCGGTGCGATCGGTCGACATTGTGTGTTTAGATATGCAGATGGAGCGGTATGTGCTTGTTTGGCTTTTGGTCATATTTTAAATATATCTATCAGCACTATTTGTTTATTAAATGTGAGGCATTTGGCCAAAGCTCCCATTCTGACCATTTGGGCCTAGTAATCCACCAAGTTTGAGTGTAGCTCCTTTCGCTATAATGTTTGTGAGACAACATTAGGGTTTGGCCCCTTCTGGACAGAGAAACAACAATGTCTTTATATACATTTATTTAATAATAAATGCAAGCTAAATTTACAACAACTGCCTTTTAACTACTTTTTTAATTGTAATTCTGTTTTGAGCTGGCCCATATAAACTTTTAACTTAATAACATTAATGCCACTAAAACTTAAAAATATGGACTGGGTCATTTGAGATAAGTCACAAAGGTCCACGGATATCCTACACATCTAACCCAAGCACACATACTGTGATGATGATGCCATAGCGGCCTAATCCCACTTTTAATTATGGGAGTATTTGGCAACATTATCTGTCTGAGACCCCAGTCTGGAGGTCACCGGGAGATGAAAAGCATGAAGGTCTGTTAAAGAAATCTTTATAAATTTGATACCTAGTGTGTCGGTCTGGGTTAAAGCTGATTGATGTGTTTTAATTTTTACTGTGCCTGTCTTATCCTTATCTCAACCCTGTCTGCAACGCAGCCCAATTTTAATGATTCATGAGCCCAAACAGATCAAATAATCCACCAACTAGTCCACATTATAAATCTGGTCTATTTCTTTCTCGTCTGTTCATCTGCAGCTGTTTAAAGCACGTCAGCCTAAACAAAGCCTCCCGATCTAAACTCCTGGATGAAGTCAGAGAACAGACAGCTCAGTGCTTTCCCCTAGTGAAGCTCTGTGAGTGAATCACGCGGTATTCAGACGTCCAGACATGCCTCTGTCGGTCTTCATCCCCGCACAGCCCGAGGCTATGGGTGATGAAGGGGTGGGGCAGGCTGAGTGGGGACGGGACAGAGCGGTGTGTGTGTGTGTGTGTGTGTGTGTGTGTGTGCGTGTGTGTTTGCGTGCTCTGTGGGAGTCAGTCTGCAGGTGTGTGAGTGGGAGGATTTAGGAGCTGTGCCAGTCAGTAGCTTGTACAGTGTGAGAAACCATCTGTCGGCACTTAGTCAGTTGTCCATCTGTGATTTTGTAGGTCACAGTCACTTTACTTTCTTTACTGTTATTTTGTGTATGTTTGTACAACCGTACTACTTTATTGTACTTTATCAGGTAAGTCCCGAAACCATCATGTCAGTTTCACATTTAGGAGCACATCACCATATAGTATAGGATTATGAATTAACAAGTAGTTTGGAACAATTCCATTAGCTTTCTTAAATGTCTGTTAACATAACAGAACCAGCTTGTACACTAAACAAGCCATCTATAGGGATTTTGATTCATAAATTTCAACATTAAAAACAAGAATGGACAGGACAAGTTCTACTTAGATTTTTCTTTAGATTTTTACATATATATATATATTTTTAAGTTAAGCGTCCTCTCATCATCCATTACTGTGTATAATAATACTATATGTATAATACTATATGTAATCTTGCACAGTATAGCTTTAACACCACACCATATACAAGGTTGTTGAGCTCTGTCCCCAAATTGCTATTGTGTAAACCAATTTATGGGACGTAATTCAAATTTAATTGTCATTTTGCAAGCACGGCAGAATCAATTTTTACATCTTCAGCCTCTTCCAGCATTCTTTGACATATCAGTGAGAAAATCTTTATTCATACCCAGATAAATCGCTTGCATACATTCATTCAATAAATAAACACACAAACATTACATTGATGGAAGGTGGCGATCTTGCTATGAAAGATTTTAGTAATACACGCACAGACACATAAGCTGTTTTCAGACATGACCTCCAGAGGATGCACAACGCAGCAGAAGATGTTTCACTTTCACATATTCACAAAAGCGCAGAAATCTCCTGAGTGGTCAGGTGAGTTGTGAGCAGGATATCCTGCTTCGTTCTCACATCAGCTCCTCTGGACTTGCTGACTCAGGCCAAATCCAATTTCAACCCTTCTCCCTAGCCCTACCCCTACCACTTGAAACTGAGTCACAAGGGGTAGTGGTTGAAATCTTTCCCCACGAATTGGGACAGCCCTTCAAGAGGCCATCAAATCATCAGTAGTCGTCAAGGAACCCCGACACGTCATCAGTAAACAGACTAGACAGTTTTGCCGGGGACGTCATTGTAATAACATTGTTGAGATCTTAAATAAACCAACGCTATTGTTTGCAGTTACTAAATAGACAAACCTATAATATCCAAATAAAGTATATGCTAATGCAGGGGAATCCTTGACATTTGACATTAAGAAGCTTGGATGCTAATGCTAGAAATCTTCATTTTTTAAGGTTGTTGTGATAAAAGTGCGGTAATACATTGAAACGATATTACAATTATTATCGTAATTTTTTAAACCGTATTAATGGAGAAATTGCTACCTTTGTGGTTGTCTGTCCGAGCTTGCCAGTGATAGGCAAGGCACCCTTGGAAATTTCCATACGCCTTGGTTTGAAGTGATGGCCGCAAAATCTTTATTCCAAGGGGTATAAGGCTTTCAAAACTTGGCCCTACCCTCCGTCCCAACAGGTATTGGGACAGCCTACCCCAAAACGTTAACTTGCAAAGCGAAGGGGAAGGTCTAAGGGCTAGGGAGGCACTTCGTTGAACATTTGCACTCGCACATAAGTTCAGTGCATGTCTGAAAGCAGTGGCATTTCCTAGCTCCTTACCATAACCTTAAGCATCACAACTAAATGCCTAGCCCTTACCCCAACCACAACCTAATTCTAACCATAAAACCAAGTTTTAACCCTCAAACAACCCGTTGAATTTATGAGGACCAGCCAAAATGTTTTCAAAAAGTAATAATGTCTTCATAATGATGTTATTGAATCAATATTGGCCCTCATAATAATAGATAAACACACACACAATCCTGCTCCCAGCAAGTGTCAGTGTGCTCTTGAGTAATCTTAAACTCTACCTGGCGGATGTCCAATTCTTCCAAGCAAACATTAAGAAGACAGTTCCTCCAGTCAGCACCCATTACACACACACACACACACACACACACACACACAAAAACTTGCAGTGTTGTGATCACAGCCAGAGCTCTGCTCTAGTTTTCTGGCACACAGCCAACCGTACCTTCTATCTACTCAGTTACTTCTGCAACACCTCTGCTGAAAAAGCCCTGATAACATCTACCACTGCACTAGACAGGGAAAAGGGTGAGTGTCGATGATGGTCGGGGGGGGGGGGGGGCAGAAAGACAGCGTGTCTGGGAAGATTATTTGTCACGGATACAGCAAAAGAGCAGAGGACAGTTACAGTGGTAAGATGTAGAGGGAAGATAAGGTTTTTTTCTTTCTTTTTACAAGTTAGCAAAACTGTCTCCTTAAGTTGATGAAGAGAACACCAGCTTCAACAGGCAGATTATACACTGTAGACACAAATGATGTCATGATTATGATCCTCAGCTACAAATGATGCTACAATAGAACACATTAGATATGCCAAAGTGATGTTGACTAGGTAATGGTGAGCTGTAGAGTAAAATAGAAATGCTGAGGTTAAGATGGAAAAGCTTAAATTTCTCCTATGTATGAAAGTGAGGTGGAAGAACAACCATGCAACGCCTTCTCACCTATACTCTTAAGGGGCAAGTACACCCCCAACAGAATGTCAGATGGTCGAGCTGCATCTCCATCATTTTACAGTGAAAACCAAGAAATTATTTGTGTGATTTTTCATGCACAAATCAGAAACAAAAGCAGAGTGACAAGTGTCTGTTATATTTAGATTTAAATGTATTAAGGATTTGGTTAAGGATGTCCACCTATAATATGAAGAACAAAGAAATTACATAAAAAAACAGTTTGGGGTGAAAAGGACAATTTACATATTCATACATTCATACAACTTTACACCTTCAGGAGGTGGGGCTAACCAGAAGGTCAGGGGTTCCATCTCCAGCTTCTTCTGGTCTCATGCCGAAGTGTCCTCTGCGAATTGTGTGAATGGTGTTTATTTGAAAAAGCACTGTAGTAGTGCTGAATGAACAGGGTGTGAATGGATGGATGTGTATAGTGCTTAGAGTGGCCCGGCCAATAAGACTAGAAAAATACTTTGGAAATAAGCCATTTACTTTGTGATTTGAAACTGAATGAAAATCTGGAGATCAGGTCTTACATCCCGCCCTGACAAGAGTCAGTGTAACTGCTTTAAAGACATTTTAAACAAATGAAGGACTCCTCAATACGTCAAATCACAAAATAAGAGCTGAAGTGATGTCAAAGATCAGGTCAAACATAGATGGCTGACACTAGAAATGAAACGTGCATGCATGCGCGATTGCGCGTGTGTCTGTGTGTTGCCTGTAACCGCAGAGTGTAACCAAACCCTCCATATACTCTGTGCACCTCCCTTCCTCCACCTACACCAAAGCTAATTAGACTGCACCCACACTTCCGTCCTCCTAGACATTGACCTGCCAAAAGCTGCTAATTATAGTCTGACCTTGACAGTACTGCTTCATGCTCTACTGCTGCTCTCCCACTCATTGTGCGAGGCCTAGTTACAGGCATTACATAAGTAACTGTCACTCTGGGTCAATGGCACCCACACTCTGTCTTCAGACATCCTTGCCACCGGTTCACTGCTGAGAATGAAAGGAGGGAGGGTGAGGCGAATTTTTTTACATACTTTTTGAGTAGGTGTAACAAACTCGGTGCATTGTGTTAATCAACCAAAATACATTCATCTTTGAGTCCAAGTGATCATTTGGAGACTTTCCCTTAAGCCGATCTTAAGCTATGAGGTTCATTAAAAACATAAACATACTTTGTGAGGCCATCATGACCTTAACCTTTGACCTTTGGCTACCAGAATGAAAACTGGGCTCAAGTGAATGCTTGTGCTAAATGTAAAAAGAATTCGCTCAAGGTGGTCTAAGCATGTAACTTTCACAAGGCAAACGACTTGCATTGTGTGGTCACACTGACCTTGACCTTTGACCACAAAATCGAATCAGTTCACAGTGGGTCGGATGGACAACCCATTTGAGAAAGATGTTTGTTATCTTGAAGGCTATCTAGATCTTTAAAAGAGTCATTCTCACAGAATCAAAGCTCGAGCATGAAAGAGATGCTTCCTCCCAAATTTACATCAAAGCTCAAATCCACACATGGGAAAATCCAGAATTTCAAAGGATCAATTTCAGAACTCACTGAAGTGCAGGAGACAGTTTGAGAGGAGCTTGGTAACCTGATTTCACAGACTGATTATGGATATTGGTTCAATAATAAATGGACAAATTGTATTGTTTTCAAGCAGAACATACATGCAGTGAGGTACAGAAGCATCACCTGCCCTTACATTGTATTGCAAGAAAAATGCCTTCAGAGATTTTCATGACCATCTCCTCCTGAAATAACTTAAACTGATTGGAAGTCCTTTAAGGATAACATAGACAGTACACAGGACTGCATTGCAGTACTTCTGACAAACCGGCATCAGTCAGCTTGCTTACGTCACATGAAAACTAAACTAAACTCCAAGTGGCATTGATCACATGCAACTCACCACATATGGCTGAAGACTCCCCAGCTAAGTGCAAACCACTGGAGCCAGAGTGGAGCCCTCCCCAGACAGAAGCTGCCCCGGGGCAAATGCTCCATGTTCCACCAGCCTCCCCAAAGCAGCAATTTGGTTTCCTTGAGGTTAGTTTTGGCAGACTAACTCAAAAGACGTAAGCCACGAAGTATCAAAAGACATTTTCAGTTTTCTTTTTCTGTGACATGAATCCAATAAAGATCTCAAAATATGTCATATAGTATCATAATAAGATTACATGTTGTATTTCTACAAGAAGGAGAAAGACTTTTAGAAAAAGGCTTGGGTAAATTATGGCTTCAAAGATGTCTTTACATGGCACATTTGAAAAAATTCAAAATGTGTATGCTGTTTTTTACCTTGTTCGATATGTTTCTGTCTACTAAGGGATTAGCCGGGGGTACACATTTGTTTTGAATCAAGTGGCCACTAAAACAGTAGCTTTAAACTGCTAGCATCGCTCAGCCCCTGTCCCCCTCTCATTAAAATCATTTGCTAAATTTGGGCTATAAACGCAAATGCTGCAATTGCTGGCATGAGGCTTCAATTAAAGTTATGACCGGGGGGAGAGGACGGGGGATTTTCCAGATCTGTCAGTAGTGTGTGGTGGGGGGGTGGAGGATTTAGTTTTGATGGTTAAGGTGAGGCTTACGGGCTGGTGAATGCTTTATGCCGATGAATGTCCTCTCTAAGATAGATGTACACACACGTGTGTCTATGTGTGTTTATGTGTGTGTGTTTATGTGTGTGTGTGTGTGTGTGTGTGTGTGTGTGTGTGTGTGTGTGTTTGTGTGCGCACACAAACAAGACGTTCTCCAGTATGCCTCCCGTGACTGTGTAGATCCTCAGAGAACCCTTGGACAGACAGTAGAATGTGATCATGCAGCAGCTTCATCCCTTCTTCTTTTCCCATGCACGTTATCCACGAGGAGAAGCCATCTAGGTTTCTAAATGGAAAATCACCATAATATGTATGTGCTTGCATAAATTGACATTTGGAAACACAATTAATAAAATATTATTTCTGACTGCAATTCAACATCAAAGGGTTGGCTTCTTCATTATGGAAATATTATATATCCTAAGGTAAAATAAGTTAATCTTGTATTAATAAAACTGTGGGGAAATTTTCCTTGAAACTTGATCCAGTCTTCTATTGTGAAGGATGGATGAAATTTACCTACATCAGTTATGTAAAATAGATTTTAGCATCGACTTTCATCATTTGCTTGCAGAAAACGGGTTGGAGTCTAAAACGGCATCTGATGTCATTGTATAAACTGTCATTTGCACTGTTTGTTTAAAAAACCAGCTCAAGTAGCAGTTTGTTAAAGAGACAATTATATCATTACATGTGATTATAGGATTATATCTCACCATTGGTAAACAGTGTTACATCAGACTTCTACGATTCACTGGAGACTGTGTGTAAGCAGGGCAGCACCAGGACATTTCCCGTGGTCTGATGGTCTTTTTGGCCTTGAACTGAAACCTTCACCGCCAACCGGAGTAACCGTAAACTACAAGCATGTTAGAGTGATTTCTAAAAGCGACCTTCCTGTTAATTTGGACGTCACATTTAATCAATCTGTGAATGCTTGGATTACTTAATGAGGTAAGCAATGAATTGATTAATTAAAATACATTTCATTTATTGAACTGAATTGAAGTATGATAAATAAAATGATGTTATAAATTTACGAGACTGTTCTTAATTTATGATTTTTCATTACTGTGGGAATAGTAAGTCAACTATATAATGAAGAAAACTTTAGTCTTTGTTCTTAATTTGTCATTGAGAAACCACCTGTTCCCACAGACTAATTTCCCTTCACTATGACAGTTCACCACCTCAGAGTCTCACTCTGACAAAGTCAGAACAATCTGATGCAGCTTTTCAAATTAAAATCCTGTATGTCACTAAAAAGATGACGGCGGGCAGTGAGTTTACTTGTTTACTGGGCTGGTAACCGCTACAGCAACAAAGTGGGGCAGCCTACAAAATTAGAGGTCTGGTGCTTTCCGTGCGAAGGGTGGCCTAAAGGAGTCAAATTCCCAGCCATCATTTTTGTCCCAGTCCACAACATAGGTGAATAACACCATATCCAACTTGGGCTTGGCCAATATCCAGTTTTAAATTTGTAATATTTATTTTTCTAAAGACACAAATAAAACCTCCTAAGAACATTATACAGACATCCATTCAGTACATAATGCTTTTGAACAGTAAAAATATAGTCCATATAAAAATAAATTATATTTTAATATGGACCTTATTCTTACACTGACAAATATTTTTTATTAGGGATTAAACAATTTAATCGGCTATCAGTTAAGTAGACTGGTAGATCATATGAATAAACGAATAAACTAATGACTAATTGCAGTCAGTTAACAACTTGACGAGCCACTTTGATGGCATCAGTGTAGGAATCGGTTACTGAGACATACGGGAAGTAGCTAGAATTGCTTGGAACTTCCTTCAAATTCTCGGATGTTATGACACAGAAATATTTAAATCAATGAATGTGCACATCCTCTAAAATAACCTTAAACAGTGCTGTAAGAAACGGTGGGAAATTTGTTTTGTTAAATATACAATCCCAAAGAGATGCACCTGAGGATCATCCATCAACGATATTAAATTTCTGATGTCACCCAGTTCAAGACATCGCTCAGTTAATATAAAGAGCAGCTGTATCACCTGAGGCTCGACAAGAATAAACACAGCCCCGTCTCCTGTTGACTCCAGGTTATAGATTCTAATCCAACACACACAGGGAGCCAAGAAGTGACTGCAGGAAAAAGAGGGATAGGAGGAAGAAGTGATGAGAGAGACAGATCGAGATAAGGATCTTTATTTAATGTTGTAAGTACAGATAGATATCTATACAGAGTCAACTTGAAAAAATAATCTGCCACAAAAGTGCAAGAAAACATGAGGTTTATAAGATAAGTGTTTTGTCTCCAATAAACTTTTCTTAATAAATTCTTGGTGTACTCGATATCTATGATTATATGACTAGTACATTTTTATTTAAGTTGTCTGAATTAAGGTTAATTCTGTGCTATACGAGGATGAATGATCACATGTTGACCTGTTGTGCAGCCTCAGGATCTTGGTTAGGTAAACATTTGTAACTTTAATGTTAGCAGATTAATGTCTTCTCAAATCTAAGCAGTTCTTTCATATTTTCTTATCTTGACTTCAGCAGGGCCTGCAGACAGTATATTCTAGTTCAGGACCATAGTTTATATGAAAACCCTTTTTCACTTAAATTGGATTCTCTGTTCAAACAAGATACATGACCTCTGAAAGCTGTTTTCTGAGGCTATCCTATAATAATATTCCCTTTTTACACAAAGCACCAAAACCGGAATTTAATATTACTGAAACAACACAGTTTCCTGTCATGTTGTTCTGAAAATAATAATGCTCAAAGTTATTGTTCTGCACATTGTGAAATATGCTTATTTGCTTTACTGTGTTCCTCTTGTAAACTGAGCAGACTTCCACAGCAACAAATCAGGTCACATAACTGCATGGATATGGTCAAATACATTTTAGTATCCTAATATAAAGAGTTATGAGATTTAAACTCTTGTATCCAGACTTTTCAAAAGATCATGTCAAGTCAACCCTCCCATTCATAGGAAAACTTGCTGCACACTGAACAGTAAAATACACAAATACAGTAAATTTGGGTTAGATAAGGTCAATTTATGTGCAAAATGTGACATTACATGATGACAGCTTTTAATGCTCAGGTTGGTAAACCCAGAGAAGATAGCCTCATGAGGCATTAGGCTTTAGGCAACACATTGAATAAATGCTAACCATGCATCCCATCGGCCCTCTTGTCAAAGTTCAAACATGTACTGACTGACAACTGCTAGAAGCCGACTTTTCCCCGACTCGCTCGTTAACTTCTGACTATCATAAGCTTCAGGGTTGTTTGTCTCTCTGGCTGAAGAGAGCACATGGGCAGGGTACATGCCGGGGAGGCATGTCCATTAGTGACAGGTGTGCTATTTACATTCCTGCAAGAGCTGTGAACAAATAATAAAAAAAAGGGTTTCAGAAACAACGATTGTTGCCATACACCGATGTAGTATGTGGTTTATACCAGTGCAAAAGACAAAGGGAAGTTCATTTTAATTCTAAGGTTTTAAGCATCACCTACTTAACCATGCAACCATTAATGGTAGACAATCAAAAATCGTCTAAAGGACTTCAGTAATTTTCTGTCTGTTGTCAATGATGCTGTGTTTAGAATTGCAGGGGGAGACATCCATAATGACTGCGTTGTGAAGTGTTTTCCAGGCCTGGTGATAATTCACTGATCTGCAGAGTTTCGATGATAACTTCACCCTGAGGAAATATGATTCTCTCTTTTACTTCAAGTCAATCACATCTACTGTGCTACGTACACCTTGAGCGACATCAAAGGAAAGGAGGTGTGTGAAGTGAAGAAGCACTGACTCTCATGGTTTTGAAAGACGAGCAGGTTAAATGAGTCTACATTGGACCTGAGAAACGTAGAGACGAAGAAAGGATTTTCTTTCGGTTCATCAGTCTAAATTCTTAGAATGAACGGTGACCGAATCAGAGGAATTAGCGCAGTGGGACTTTCCAGGAATCGGAGGCGAGTAATGAAGAAACAATCTGAACAAAGGGCCTCATCACAAGCTTGTAATTGAAAGACACAGAAAGACAACCCTTTTCAACATTCAGATTCTACATCCTCATACCCGTATGATGTGAAATCACAAACCAGTGTGGAACATGAATCTGATATAATTGGACAGCAACAGGACACAGAGGTCCAACATCCTCAACCCAACACTATCTAACTGGTACTTACCTCACGTCAGCCAATAATCTGCTGTCAGATTGTAGCACAATACCAACAATCAGTATAATCTCTTTGTATGTATATAGAAGCATTAAGTGCTTGTTTATTGATGGTCTCTGTTGTTATGATAATAATCTGTGCCTCTGTGTGCATGAGGGGTTTTTCAAAGCAAACATTTTGGTGGTGGGAATTATTTTAAAATATACAACTCGAAGTTGAAAAAAAGCGCAAATAACTTCTGCTTTCTGTTGAACTCTGTGGTCTGGGCTTCTAGGAAATCTTTTTTAAATGAATGTTCAGGCAAAGGGAGAACTTGTCTGAACATGTCTGCAGTCAGTGCAGGCAGACGGAGAAATACCACAAATGACAGTCATCAGGTGGTCGCCACAAGACAACAGGTTGTTCCAGTGAATGCATTTCACAACTATTTCTAAAAAACATTGCTTACTGGTCGTACCTGTCTGTTGACGAATGTGCATTCCTCTTTTGTCATGAGCCTCTCCCTGTATGTGCTGCGGACTGACCCCATGTTGTGACGTGTCACCATAATGTATCACTGCAAACAGCTTTTGCGAGAAAGACAAACATATAGAAACATTTTTTTTGCATGAAATGCTTATGAATTACTCAAAACTGATGTCAACAAAATACAGTAAATCATATGATGTTTGTTGATGGTTTGGTGTTTGTGAAGCAAGAGAGTTTTTCGTCTTTTAAGGCTAAATAGCTGCAATTAAATAATGTTTGATGTGGGTTGTTTCATTGAAGTGCAATTTTTTCTCTTTTTGCAATGTACACTGTTTGTATTTAGCTAATTTTAGCCTTTAAATACATATTTCTGTGTATGTAAGACAGGTTTAATAAATTTAAAAGTAGCCATATCATACTCTTGTTTTACAGTTAACGTTACTCAATCGCAGACACACAGTTGTGGTTTGGGTTTGTCAGTGAGTAAAGGACAATGTCAGCTCCCCACGCTAAAATAAGGTGCCTAGCTGTGATAAGTCACGCCTAATTAGTGATTCAGATCACTGCTCATCACACTCAGACGGGTATCTGAATTCTTCATCTATGCAGGAATGTTGACATGAGACGGTGGCGGTTACTTTCACTCCAAGGACAAAAGTGAAGTTGATTGACATGTTTGTTTGATGCAAAAGTGAGGAGGGACATCCCGGGGGGAGGAAGCTAATGGATCAAAAGCTGTCATCGTCCAGTCCACGATCTTGAGATGCTAATCGCTGCTAACCATAGCCAAACATTGACTAGACGCTGACAAAAGATGGCCAGGCAGAGGATCACAAGAATCAGCCCCGACTTTAAAGTTGCTCCAACATATTGATCAGGCTTCTTCTTGGCATTAAACTGCATAAATGATTTATTATTATAGGAATAACCAGATTTATTCAAAAACTGTGAGGATAAATTAATTGGTTATAAATGCTGCAAATCACTTCATCAACAGCAAAAACGTTAGTTCATTTTAAAAAAAACAGTCAGCAATTAGCTCTCTTAAAAGAGTGGAAAAATACATGATAATACATATCTGTTATTTATGATGATTGGGACCAAATGGCTCTTGGTGTAAACAACAAGACACGCACACTTCTGCCCAACTACTAAAAAGGGAAATTAGGGAAGGAGTTGTTTGACTTTCCATTTTAGTAAGAGTTTCCTTGTATTTTCTACCCCGGTGCTTTCTCTTTCACTTTCTGTTTTTTTTTTACATGAAAGTGCCACTGAAGAGATAGTTCATTGTAATTTTTACATTGATCAACACAATATGATATTTAAAACAATGGATGAACTTAAACTTACAGCTTGTTTCTCCTCATCAATCTACACTACACACAAAAAATCTAAAAGTATTTAAAGTATTCAGTCACTTTGTAGAGGCTTAGCACGTTGTGGTGAGGTGCTTTGTGTTTGTTAATCTTCCTTGAGATGTGTCCACACGTGGCAAAGTGAATTGACTGTACATAGAGCACAGTGCTCACAGTTCACACTACATGTCAGGACAAGTAAGAGAAACCATCTGTGGATCTCTGTGCCCAAAGTTGTGGCAAAGCATAACTCTGAGCTGGAATATAACGCCATTTCTAAAGCTCTGAGTTTTCCCAGGAGCACAGAGGCCTCACTGTGAGACAGACAAAGGTTGGAACCTTTCCATTGCTCGTCCTGCCACACTGAGTTTTCGGGTAAGAAGGCATTTGGTCATGAGGTGACCGAGAACCAACCAGCTGAGACTCCGAAGTCACACTTGACAAAAAAAGCTATCCGCACACATCTGGATTAACTGTCTTCTGCAGTGACAAGGTACCATCAGCTCACTCTCAGGTCAAATGACTCTGCAGTAGTACAACGATGACTCATGATGTCACTTAACCACCATGGGTCTGTTGAACCACAACAACAGCATCTACACTTTGTACACGGGCACATAAAACATGGCACAGCAATGCTAACAATGCTAGTGATACTAAATAGCTGCCTGCAGGTCCATCTTCACTCATCCTTATAGCCACAAAATTAGTTTAAATAGCACAAATTCAGCGACTGACCAAAGTATCTGACAGGCAGTCTTTGTAGCAGCTCAGTATTCTTTGCCAGGTCAACTTGCAATTAATACACACAGTTCACACACAATGTTCTCATATAAAGGGTATATAAGAGCTGCATAGGTGGGAGAATCGATCAGAGGGATGGTTAGCAGTATTATTAGGCATTTCTGGTGGATTTAGTCACTAGAGGGAAGCCACTTTATTTTTCTAACTAATTGTCTTTGCATACTTTTGACATGAAGGTGTAACTTCTGTGGAAAAATCTCAAAAATGTGAAAATGAAATCTTGTATATAGACACAGAACAGATATGAGAGAACATAAATTAACCCTAATCCTAACCCTGTCGTGTGGGTCATTTTTATGTGGATTTGGAACTCTGACTAAGTTTTGGTCTTAACGTCAGGTAGAATTCAGGAGATAATGACGATTTGCAGTTTCAGCACAAGCAAAAATGTTGACTTGCAACATTTCTATTCTATATCATACTGCAGTCTACATAGCACACCTGAGGTGCAGCTATATGTAAAACCTGAATAGACTTCAGGAGATAGATGATGATACATTCAGACTTTTTGCAAGTCACATGTCTGTGGCTATAGCAATGTTCACACATTTCATGTTCTGCTGGGGAATCTTATGCACAATTTTATGTTATATGATGTAATTCATATCATATATCATATGATAAACTTCCTCAGAAATTATCCCGGGTTCGGTTTTGTCTTCCGGGCTGTCTTCTTGATGTATTTACACTGCATGTGCCTCTAATCGGTTAATACATCAGGATCAGGTTAAAAACCTCAACGCCTGTCAGGCTCATTTAATTTTTTCTTGGGCTCTGACATATTCAGACACAAAGTTGCAGCTTGAGTCACAAACTGTTGACACGCTGCGATCATACTAAAGTAAAAAGGACACGTGTAACATGTGCATTATATATTTGTTCTGTAATCTTCCCATAATTTGTCCTTATTCATGTCAATTGGTTGCAAATGCTGTTATCAATTGTTGATCGGCCAAACACATCTGTAAGGAGGTCACCATCATGTTTTATCGTGTTATAAGAGTGAGGTCACTGATGTTATATACCCTCCATAGAGTCTGTTACCCTGAGAGCTCAAACACCTACAGCGCTTTAGGTTGGATGAACATCTGAACTATAAAACCTGCACTACTGTTATTTAAGAGCTGTGTATGAGACTGTCAACATCCCTGGGCACTGTTAAAGGTGTCCACTGTCCAATGATGTCACCTGCAGGTGAAAGTGACACTGCTGTATTTATGATCACCTCCTTGTCTTCCTGTGCCACCAGTACACAATCCCCTCTAAATAAAGAGCAACGGATATTTAGCTGTCTACTTTATTCACCATACTTGGTGGCCTTATATCCCTTACCTGTGGTGAATAGTACTTAGTGCAGCAGGTTCTATTGTACTCGCAGATATAGAAGGAGGCCCGGGCCCCCTCGGTGATCCGGTGTCCTACAGTCTCAGGTTTCCTTCAGGGAACCCCTGGTATCTTTCCGTTTAGCCAACATTATGTGTGACTTCCTGTCTGAGGCAGGGATATGACTAGAGGACCTCTCTGGGGACACGGGGACAATAGTCCTCGTCTTTAGTTTCCCCCTTTTCTTTTCGTTTGTGTGTTTCTTTAAATAAGTAGATGTGCAGGTTTATTGTGTGTGTTTCTATGTAAGTGACAGTGTTGAAACTTGTAGCATTTAGTATTATTTAGGAGTTTCTTTCCTCATTTATGCATTATATGACACCACAAAGGAGAGAAGTGCCAGCTTATTCTGAATGTGAAATTGTGAACCTTTTTTTGCAAGATAACAGCAGCAATTAAAAAAAAAATGTAGGAAAAACATCTGAAACTGATTTCATTCTTTGAAATTAGGAGATTATGTATTTACATCAGAACTAATGTGGACCTCCTTAAAAGTGCAACTCAGGGTCAGAGATCACTGAGACCACAGGGACTCTGACTGGTTAAACTGGCAACCTTGTTTTAACCTCCGTGCTTTGAATGTCGGATCATGGAACATCTTCCAAGAGTCTTTCTGTTTATTGTAACTAATTCTACGGATACCGATGTGAATATGCACAGTACTTTTTGTATCTATTTCAAGTCAATACTTATTCAGCTACTTGTACATTGTCAATGGATGGCAGTAATCAAAACCCAGTCTATACACTCCATAGCGTGGCCTTATAATCTAAAGTAAAGCAGATCTCTTTTTTGCGTTAATGTCGGTATCTCCCACAATATGATATACATGGATTTAAATAGAAAAAGAGAAAGATGTAGCGGTCTGAGTTAGATGATGTCTGTCTACTGAATCTCAGAGAGATGGACTGTCCACTGTTTTATATTTTTATGTAAAGGATGACGTTTCGAGTTGAATATGAATGTCGGGGCTTGCGGAATCAATTGTATTGGATTCTGCTGTAACGCTGTTTACCCCTAAGACTCCAGAAGGGTTTCATGGACTCAAACACTTGACCTTCATCGACAAAGTGGGGAATAGATGCTGAGTGCGTTTTCAATTTTTGCTGAACTATCCCTTTAATCATTTAAACGTGAATTTGAGTCTTTGTCTTTCTGTATTTTTTTTTTCACACATTTTAGTGAGATATATACTCATTTTCGTTCCTTCTGATACATCCACAGTGTTGAATTATGAACAACATTAATTATTAATTCAATAGGTAAAATAATACATGTCAAAGTCCTCTCTCTCCTTCTCATTTTGTTTAAAAAAGGTTGTCATGTTTTTCTCAACCTGAGAAAGCCGAGCACATCCTTGTGGGACAATAGTAAAGGCTGAAACTCAAGACGATCTGTAGTTAGTGTAGCGTAGGTTAAAGCATCCTCCTTTCAGAGGCAGGCGGAGAAAGAGTGAAGGAGACAAAAAAGTTCCCACTGGCAGAGAGAGGTCAGCTCTCCTGGGAAGCATCTCCACTATTCTCCCAGAGTGAGGTGTGCTAGAAAAGAGTTTTTCTTTACTTGGATCTAGAGTGAAGTAAAGGTTCCCACCCATAACCTCACATTCAGCCTCGGATGAGCACACAACAACACGCACAGTCCCTCACATACACAAACACACATGCACGCACACACACACACACACACTGCATTAACCTGCTAATGGATTGACCCTTTCAGCTCTCGGTTCTTTGTTTCCCAGCACAGATCACTTTCCTCCAGCTCGATTGGAGAACAGCAGGTGAGCTGCATTCCCCCCCTCGCTAATCAAAATGTGCAACAATAGGTGAACAATCTTTCATATATTTTGGGTTTTATGGTGCAGAGGCCTGTGCACCATTACAAGAGCAACAGCTGTCGATTGCATGGATTCTCCTGGATGAAGACAGCGACTGGGAAAACAGTTCACATCGGAGCAACCATGACCTGAGAAGCAGACAAGAAAAATGCTGGAGAGGCTTCGAGACAAGCCTCTATCCCTTAGCAGCCCAAACACTGACCGGATTTACACAACACAAACTTATGGAGAGACCTGAAAATACGGAGAGAAACTCATTTTAATTAAGTTTAAAATGCAAAGTAAAGTGCAATAAAGTGCAGTTTTACATTTTATAATTGTATCTTATACATAATAAGGTGATTAAGGTCAGATGGAATGAAAGGGGTAAGTGGAAACATTGTGTGTTTCACCCCAGATACTCAATTTTCTCCTTGCTGTAGTTGACCTTGTTCTGATGTGGTAATATCACGACTTGACCATCCTGGAAATGAAAGCAAGATGCTTTTTGTACCACATTAATTTAACTCCAGTAACCTTTCTCCACAGCATGTGGACAACAGTGGAAACAGACGCAGAACCCCTGAGAATGATTAAACGTTACATTTCAATCCCTTCCTGTGGGTTTCCATCCTGTTGCAAAGGTAAGTCTCTCAACATGCCATACAGTCAAATTCATTATTGGATATGGGAGTATAAGAGGACGTACTTGCAGACCACAGGAACCATTTATGTTTCAAAACATAATCCCGAACAGTTTATGTCTGGACTCAACTGTTAAAGGCCACCAAGCCGTAAGAATTCTGCAGAAGGCCCAGAACCAACTATTCAACGAGAGAGTGAGAAAGACACTTCACAACTGATGCCCTCAAATCCAAGGCTGAGCAGATAAGTCAAGAACTTTCATCACATCTTCCCAGTGAAGACCTGGAGGAAATATTCAGGGTTGGGAAAAAGGTTTTCACTCTTCACAACAGTCAAAATTCCTGACTGCCCTTTTAGAATTGAAGAAGCCTTTTGGACGAGAGCTGAAACGTCTTTTAGGAACACAAAGAGGTTCCGTTGCCTTTGTATGCTTTTACAACTCCTGAAGATACTATGACCTGGATGACTGAGAATCTTCACAGATATGTAAGCCACACCGTGATAGTTCATATTTTCAGCCTGACCCAACCTGACATGTTAGGACTGGTTATGAATGTTTGACTCTTTCAGACTTTGGGTTTTGGCAAATGGGTTTTAATTTAATTCCTTAAATGCATAATTCATGTATAATTAAATGCTGAAGTTGTTTGGGGTTGAGGCAGGTTAAGACAGAGCACATTATAGCTGAAATAACAAGTCAGATTTTTAGGATGCATTCAAATCAAAAGATGATGAAGTGTTGGTAAATTTGGTTGATGTGTCGAGTAGTGTAAAAGGTTGGTTGGTCAAACCAGATTTTTTTTTTTTTTTAATATAAGCTTTTTGACGTGAAGCCACATAATTATTTTCCAATGCATTGTTCCTATACAGTATAATTTTTTGTCATTCTATTTTTTTAACGGACCTGCTACTCTTGAACCCCTTTGTGACTCTATTCAGCATCAGTGCTGTCTTTCCATTGATCCGAGCTGCTGCCTCAGCCTGACCTTTCCATTCAGAACAGATAATCCTCCTGTCCGCAGACATGTGCTATGTTTGAGTGTGTGACGAATGCCCTTGATCTGCCCGGGTGAAGGATTCTGTGACAAACACACCACCTCGCACTGGTGTCTGAGTCTACACAACTGCATCAAAGAGATGGAGCAGTCGACTGAAGTTTCACGTTTAGCCGCCTTGTTTGGTCTTCAGCCCAGCAATTGTATGTCTGTGTTTATTTGAGCAGGACGGTTTGTGTGTGTGTGTGTGTGTGTGTCTGCCTACTCATTATCACTGGTACCAGTCAGAGTGCAAACCACGAATGCCTTAAAGCATGCAACGAATGCCAGTAGTGAATAGAATGGCACTATCCAGCAACATAGTTCATTCCTCCACCAAGGCCCAACACATCATACATTTATATTATGTGAATTCCTAGGGGATCTGCACCGCATTGCACACACTAAATAAATCTGATCAGTTGTTTTTATGAAATCTGCTTTTGGTGTAATTTAAAGTGAAAACAGTATCTCCCTGGTGGACTAATAATAACATGTAACAACAATGTCACATTCTCTGCTGAACAGGCAATACTGAAAAATATTTGGCTCTTGTGTTTAGATTGTCTTGAACAAGACACTGAGCGTTTACTCCACCTACTTACTGAATTAATGTCAAAGCCAATTTTTGACTATGCAACATCACTCATCTTGTAAGTTTACACTGTGCGAGATGGACCTTAAATCTTGACTGTGCGATTTTAATCGCCTCACTTGTTTGGCTTACTGTGTATATTCCATAAACAATATTCACAAATGACACCTATTCCTACTCATGATCTCGTCGATTTGTGTGCTGACCTTGCTCCTACCAGTTGCTCTGTGGGAACCTGGTCGTACATTTCTGACCATATTTGAATTTTGCTGCATGTCTTTGGTTGTTACAACTATTGCATATTGGGGGATTCTAAATTGCAGTTTCAAGCATATAAGAGTTAGAGTCACGTGACTGAAACTAGCAAGCTAACAATTTGAATACATCTTCGTTTCACATAAAACGAAGATGTATTCAAATTGTTATAATTTTTTTATCAGAGTTGTCAGTAACTTTGAGGGACTAATAGTTACACTAGTTCTTACATTTCTATATCAACTACGGCAGTTTAGAAGATCGTATGGTGTGATCGGACCAAACACAAAACTTTTCTTCCTGTGCCATTTAAAGTCATTGGAAGAATGTAAGTATAGCATTGAATTTGTACCAGGTGCCATGAACAGACGTGAGGAGGCATTCTTTCTGTCAAAAACGTTTTAAATAACTAAGCCCCCAAAGAGTTACTGTAACATAAACTGTGTGTCTGGAGCTGAAGTTCAAATGATATGAGGAAGAAACAGTCCTCCAGTTTTGTTTTATGTTTCGCTTATTTATCTTTACGACTTATGCAGATCTGCGTTGGATGGATCATTAACACTGGCCATGGTCTTCGTCTTTTTATATCAGTGTGTGTGTGTGTGCGTTTGTGTTCAGTGGGTGAAATGTGATCCCAGGGATCCCCAGGCCATTATAACTCTTGTTGCTCACACTCCCCCCTCCCTCTTCTAATCATCCCTCTCACAGAGTTTGGGCACCTGCCAGATCCCACAGTCATTATCCTAATGAGCACTGACAGCCTAAAGTCAATCTGGCTACAACACCAGCACATACACACACTCATACTCACGCACACACACACACACATTCACAAAGTTTTTTTTTTATGTATAATTAGGCTTGAGACATAACACAGTACGGGGGCAGTGGTGCTTGTGGGTCTTAGAGGCCTGTCGTCCACTCCTATTCTACATATACTTACATAAACCTACTTATATCCCTGGATACAGTAAGTGTTTTCGGTCTTACCAACTTAAATGTTGTGGAAGTCAATGCATATTTTACATGTTTTGGTCCTATGGCTTAAGGATTATATGTCTTGTCAATCCCAAGTAAAGACCAACTACAACAATAACATTGATCCGACTAACTATTTACTCATGTATCCAAATACTGCAGAGTTTGTTCTTCTGCTGCACCGGATGATCCCGCGTTATGATGAACATGACGGTTATGTATAATACTGTCCCACATACACATCCCACTGCAATAAACACAGAATGTGTGTAATCCTCTTCTTACATTTTTTTCACTCTTTACTCCTACTTGAGTATATTTTATATAAACACTACAGCCACTAGCTGTTTTAGGAAATTACTACATTTGCTTGTCTAAAGAGACTGAAATAATCTCATAAACACGTTTTAAAGAAAACCTCCCGCCCCGCCACGTCTGATTCACATGGGAAACTGCATTAGGGAGACACCTGCCATCCCGAAGAGGGGCAGACCTGATGAGACGGTGCACTTCCCGGCACGACTCACCCATCTGGCAGGAAAACACACACACAGGAAACAGGTTCACGGGGAGGCTGGAGAATGTGTGTGTGGACAGGCTACACCCTCAGGAGTGTGCCACCACGGCAACTGTCACTCATGGCTACCAGAAAATGTAGGCCAGATGGAGAGCAAAGGGTGGAGGACGCAACCAAGTGCTGACCTAAGCAGGGGCATCAAATCAAATTCTTTAGGTATTCCTGATGCCAAGAGCCTATGGTTTTATTGTTTATGTCTGCCTGTAGAGGTAATACAGTACACCGCCATCTGCCTTTTTCTTGTTTAATCTCTGTCTGTCTCAGTGTTTCTTTGTCTCTCCTGCTGTTTGATTCACCAACACACAACAGATAAATGATATCATCTTGAAAATGCATTTTATAGCAACATGTTTTGTACAAGGACACTTTTGTGCACACAGGAGCCAACTTGAAGGTTACATACAAGTTATTTTTTCCAATTTTTCCAATTATATATCTGGATGACTTTTAATTTCAATGAAGGTATTTCATTACAGTATGGACTGCTGTTGTCAGTTGTTATCAACATAAAACTTGGAATTTACTACTAATTTTCTGTTGTGTGTTGCATTTAAGGCCATTGTTGGAGCCTGACCAGTATGGACATTTGGGAGCAGATGCTGATACCGGTATCAAGCCCAGGTCACACTGGATGCCTGTTTTGGGCTTGAGGTCTGCATCGCTGATATGCTGCATCTCACAGGCAACTGTTGTTTACTAGGGAGTGTGCCAGCTGCGGAGCTGTAGTGTTAGATCTCTGGTATGACTTCTGTATTTCCTCACTTGAAATCAGGACTGTGCACTCAACTAAATGCCAGGACATTGCGCCATGAAGTAGTACATTTTCTGGTTCTGTGACAACAACAAAACTCATTGTTAAAACAAACGAATGGATTAAGTCGAATGGAACGTTGAAGTGCTTTTACTTTGAAACAGTTACAGGAAGTGTTGCAAATATTTATGTTCGAGGCATGTTAGATCCTTTTCATTCTCTGTTCTTTTGGGAACCAAGTGTGGCACGCTGAAAAAATAGGTAAGACCCTGAAGAAGAAGGCTAACGGGGGCAGTGTGGCCGCTCTAACCTAGCAAAGTAGGCGCTACAATGAAAACCAAGACGTTTCGAGATGCAGCTAAAGCATTGTAGGTGAGCGTTAATACGTAAAGAATGAAAATAAATAAATAAATAAAACCTAGCAATGATTCCAATGAGAGTTGTTATCCCAACCATATGACAAAGATATTTAATTTAGGTAACAATCTTATATAAAAGTTATTTTCCGCATTGTTTACTCTGTAAAAAAAGTTTTCTTCGTTCCCAGCTTTTATTCTTTACAATCATAAGAATGTGTTTCAACTTTGAACTTTGGCTTTTTTTCATACCATCAATGGTTTGGAGCCAAGAGTTTCAGCATTTTCTACAGCAGAGTTTCAACAATCTCCATCTCATAGTGAAACCTTCTGCCATCTCAAGTCTGCAGTACAGTTACATAGTTACAAGTACTGCTTTGCCACAGAATCAAATAACTATTTGCTTTCTGAAAGGCGTATAAAACTTAAGACCTGTGAATCAACCTGTGCCAGGAGGCTAAAGGTTTGGTCGTGATCCTCTTCTTCCAAACGTCTCCTTGTCTTCGTCCTCGGACACATCTCTCATTTCCTCTCGTGTAGCTCTCATGTCCTCCTTCCTGTCTGTATCCTGATCCCCCGACTTTTCCTTAAGAAGCAGGATGTGAAGAAATGTGTGTAGATCAGCAGATAAACCACTCACTTACTTTTAAATATGAAACATGTTTTCCTTCATGCTATATAAGTTGTATATACATTTAGAGGAAATTGCTGCTTCCATATTTCTCAGTAAGTCCTGAATCATCCAAATCGACCAGTTCTCAGAAAAGCTACTGACAAGTCTTTGTAATGTGCATGTAATGTCTGGAAAACTGTACCTTTGAAGTCAGCTACTATTTAGTCATGCTAAGGCTTACATTTACAAGTGTGGCTAACTCCTGTTGAACAGCAGCCACTGTGAACATGCGTGGTTACAATGAGACAGAGATACGTTGAATTATCTTGCATTTCTTAAAATATACCAAGAAAAGAGCGGGTGTTCTGCAACAAGAGGGTTGCTGGTTCGAATCCCACTCTTTCCCATCTGCATGCCTAAGTGTCTTTGGCAAGATACTGACCCCGTAAATGGCCCCTCATAAATGTTGAGTGTTCTAAAAATGTAAGTCGCTTTGGACAAAAGCGTCAGCTAAATGACATGTAATGTAATGTAATAATTTCAATACAAAATCCCCAGTTCCTCAAATGTAAAATGATTATGCAAAAGCGAGGAGAATAAATTGCTTTCATTGGCACTGCAGACGGCACTGTGCAGAGGCTTTGTCTTTGTAGACCAAGTCCTCATCAAGATGCATAGTCTTTGAAGGCAGGTCCAAAATGAGATGGCCTGGTAGATGAACAAGCGTTCCACACAAGCTTACACTGTCTTTACCATTGCGCCGTCTGCTAGCTAGCATAGCTAGGTCATTAGCTGGGATCCACCTGCTGAACCCTTCGTTGCACAGGAAAAGAAGGATGCATTTCTCAGCTGCCGTGATACAATAGCAATCTTAAAACGCAGGTTACAAAGGATGCTAAATTTGAGACTTAGCTATTGTTAACATTGGCTCAGTTAAATTAAGTGTCCCAGTAATCTATGGCAGGGAGCCAAGATGCAAACAAGATGCAGGAGCCAGTCACCAACCACCTGACACATCAAAATGATTGCAGTGAAAAATGTCGACTTTTAGCAGAGTCACTGCTGAGTTTGTGCAGGAAAATCTGAGATGAATTTAAAATAAACAAAAATATTTGAAGGACTGCATTCAAACTCAGAGGTCATGTATGACTTTCTGTAATATACCTGGAACAATGATATTTTCTTCTTTCCAGTGATGACGGTGGATATTTTCGGTCATCAGGGGTCACCATTAAGTTATCATGGCTACGGCTCGTTCTCGTCGTTCTGAATCCTGCTCTTCCCAGTAAGTGACCAGACACGAGCGACTGGTTCCCATAACGTCTGCGATCGCTCCTTGAAAAGAAATTGTATGCACAAGAGGGCAGACGTTTTTGCCCCCACCCCTTTTTTTCCACCCTTATAAAGGTCTGTGCATTCAAGTAAATCTAAGCTATCCCTGTCACACATGCCATGCTGCCATTAAGAAGTATAAAAGTGAGGGCTGAATAGATCAGGAGAATGTGGGAACTGGAGGTTTTCTGCCTTGTCAGGGTCGCCATCTGCTCTTTATTCAACCTGGCACCAAGCCCTGGTCCAGCCCTGGTCCAACCCTTGGCACCTATACACACACAAAACATTCACGCTGCATGCGTAATATAACTGTAACTTTGCTGAGGAAGGCAAGGAAAGGCCATGTGCACAACACCGCAGACAAACAAATTGAGAAGCAAACAATGTTTCAACAGAAACGACGCCATCGCGCCCATTTGAATGTGTAGGATGTGATTCAAGTGAGGAGGTTTGTGTGTTTGGACTTTCCTGCGGAATCCCTGGCTCTCATTTGAAATCAGTCAGTGAATAGAAGAACAGGAGTAAGTGTTTATTTGTTGTTGTTCTTGTGTCTGTGTTTGTAGGACGGGGGTGGTGCTTGAGTTGCGAGTATGCATTTGTACACAACGACAAACAAAGGATATGTCTTAGTGTTTGAGTTGCAAGACGAGAGGGCCCTGAGTATTGTGTGTGTGCGTGTGTGTGTGAGTGCGCGTGTGCACACTTCAGTGTGAATACAAACCAGAAGTGATTGGCTTTTGTTTTTTGAAGGAGTGGGTGGGGAAGGTACGTGAGAAGCGGGTTTTCCCTCCTTTTGGGTTACTTGGCTCAGTTGGGATGTTGGTGCATTGGTGAGTGTGTGTGTGTGTGTATGTGTGTGTGTGTGTGTGTGCGTGTGTGTGCGTGTGTGTGTGTGTGTGTGTGTATGTGCTGATAGTTCCCAAAGCAAAACGAGCAGCTGTTTTTACAGGCTTGCATACAAACCCATTCATCTGTTGTTATCTCAGACTTCTGGTTCCTCCTATATCCACTTCTTCGCACAGAGACACATTTGTATCAAGAATTTGATGGCAGAGGGAGTTTTGCAGGAATTCAGGAGAGATTTATTTACAGTGCACGTGAATGACCAAATTCTGCTTTATTTTGTAAAAAAAACTTGCTTCTTAAATAGTTTGAAGCCAATGACAGTGTGTCACATTGTAGTGTTTGCTTTTGACTAGAATTAAGGCTCAGACTTTCACATATATCGGTGAAATATTAGTAAATAGAAGTATGAAAAAGCTACGTTGTATGATCAGCCATATATTAATATCTAATCACAGATAAAGTTAGAAAAGACAGGCATAATCGCTAATCGTGTTCAAACAGATAATCTGAATATGTGTTTAACTGTAAAAAACTTTAATTCCAAGTCTACTAGCAGGTTTCATCCGATTCCCTCTCAAACCTCATCAATCATCATCACTTTTGATTTTCTCCTGTGAACCAAATTAAAGCAAAGATGTTCAAATTAGAAAAACTTGTGAATATCTTTTTCTCATTACTCCCAAGGTTGTTTTACCAATTTGATCTTCTTTTTCCTCTAATTTTCCATTTTCCATCACAAATTTCCAAAGCAAATTTACTTAAAAGTTCTTTAAAGTTGAAATTTTGCTCTTATATAACCAAGTACACTCCCTTTTAGCTCTGTTTGTGGTCTTTGCGAGGCAGGTGTGAATTTGTTAAATTAAAATAGAGCCAGTGAACCTAAACAGCGACGTTGCACGCAGTAAAAACATATTTACCGAGAAAATCATATTCATGCCTCATGTGTTTGCACTATGACCACAGTGCATTCAAATGGCTGATTGTCCAACCACTGCAGACAATACTGTTCATCATGTCTTATGTGTAAGTGCACATGTGTAAGTGTGTCTGCGTTCATGTGTACACACATATATGCTATGTTTGAGGTTTAGGAGTCAATCCCTCCAAACATGACTGTCACTAACCCTGTTGCTTGAGCAAGACCACCCAGGGTGTGTGTGTTGTGTGTTTGTGTGTGTGTGTGTGTGTGTGTGTGTGTGGCCTGCAGACTGGCTCAGTGTTGTGCATTATCTATCCACTCCAGTCTCTTCATTTATGCTGCTGTGACAACAATCCCCTCTGGGACATGGTGGCAGAAGTGTATAATATCACCATAGAAACGTAAACATGCCTCAAAATTGATATAACCAAATTAGGCAAGTTTTGGTAAGTTTGTTAAATAAATCTCATCGCAACAAATTAAGATTATATGAAACCATGATTAGAGCAGTGCTGACCAACCCCTTCACTTCGATCTGAACGATGATTATGTCTGTGACGTGACCTCTGCCCTCAGGTTGACCCAGGGACCCACATACTACTCTGGTCAGTTTCAGTTTCCTTCTGGTCGGTTCAAGTGCTGCTCTGCTTGGAGCAAAAATGAACCACTACCTTGTATCTTTTTCCCCACAACTATGCGTGGCATTGTGAATTTGCCTTGTGGCAAACCAGGGATTCAAAAGGGACACAAAAAAACCCAGTTTCCAATAAAATAAAAAGTATAGTAAAAATGAAATTATAAAAGAAGGGCAATCAGGACACTTCTTAGGTTTACATAGAAGTATACAGAGAAAAATGAGTTAGTTATGCAGAAGGACAAAAAGTGCAATGCACAGTATTCCTAATGTATAAATCTTCTGGTGTGATGTTTGTCACTGATCTCCTGAAAGGGAAAACCTGTGAAAACTGTGTCTTAAGTACTTGAAGCCTCTTAACAAAAGATTATCCCTGATCACTATACTGACAGGGGAGATAAGACTTTTCACAATAGGTTTGTTGCAACTATGTGCTAAT
This sequence comes from Platichthys flesus, assembly GCF_949316205.1. Taxonomy (NCBI): domain Eukaryota; kingdom Metazoa; phylum Chordata; class Actinopteri; order Pleuronectiformes; family Pleuronectidae; genus Platichthys; species Platichthys flesus. The sequence goes on along the minus strand of NC_084950.1, from coordinate 21,670,719 downwards.
GACACCTTCATTCTGTGAGATGTAGAAAACAGTTGCAGAAGAAAAGGCCAGCACTTAGGCCACATACACACTAAAAGATTTATTGTTTAACAGTGGGTTTTAAACAACATGTATAAGCATCCTCTCACAGAAGCAGGAAAGTATATGTATCCCTGATACGACCTGATCGGGGTGTGAATGTGCGTGTTTGTGTCTTTGTTTTCAAAAAGTCTCCATTTCAGTAACTGTAGCAAAAGTGTTTTAAAACTAAAATGTATCATTTTGGATTTTTTCCTTGATTCAAAGCTGAACTACTTTAAAGGCACATTGATATCTGTTCCAATGGACACTTTCTTTACTTGGCATTAGCAGCGATGGTCAGTTGTGTCAGTTGGTTTTTATTTGGGAAGTAGGAGGATAATTTATGGGGAATATTTTAAGAGACATCAACACAAGACCTTTTCCATCTGAAGTAGTTACCCCGAAGAGTCATTTCCATTCACTTTCCCAACCCTCACCTTGATGTTGTGCTTCACCGTGACAGTGTAAGAAACCAGAGCACTGGGAGACTCGTGCAGCTGCTGAAACACAAAGACTCCCTTCTCTGTGACTTCAGATTCAACACACTGGTCCTCTGCACAGGATATGTTCAAAGATGGAAGGAGAGACAGACTAACATTGGAGTTTCAAAGTCCTCAAACGCACTCACACACACACACACACAGCCCTCACACACCTGTGCAAACTCTCCATCCGGCTTCCTTTCTGCAAGTCACACACACACACACACACACATTTCCTGTGGGCTCACACACTGCCCAGTCTGTTCTCTAGGGCGTTGGCTCCTACGCACTTGGTCGATGTGTACCCAAGTCTAATGCTTAAGCGCCCTAGGTACTGGTGTGCAGACAACATATGCGCTAGCACACACAAGTAAATGATAATACAAAGAGATTAAATTAATTAAGTTTTAGAAGAGTGACATATTTCTTGGATTAATAGTAAAATTAGTTTTCAAATAAACATAAGCTGAAAATGGTATTATTTTATATCCGTGGTCTTCTGTGGTTTATAATAAAAGGCAATGTTGATTCAAAGCATTAAACCTTGACATTTTCAATCTTTAACCAAATTTGTAATCAAGTGTTTAAGAAGCCTAAACCTAATAACACATCGAACACAGAATGTGAACAACAATCTTAGTGGCCTGTGCTTAGTCTGCATTGACGACCATACTCACCTCCTGTCTGTGGGTTCCATAAATTGTCCCGTCACACAGGTAGGTCCGAGCATCATCACAAGATAAGTGTGGCTGAAGTCCAGCAACTGCTGCTGAACGCACAAGACTTCACATTACATTACATTTGCTGTTAGTAAGCTACCAGATACCTTCCTCACTTCCTCACTATAGACAAAAAACTCACAGTTTGTTTAAAAGACATATTTGTACATTTGACTTTTGTCTTTTAACACTTTGATAAACCTAAACGGTGCTTAACAGCAGATTAGTTAGCACTGTTGTTATCATTTTTTCCTATTGATCAACCCTTGTCATGTCACGGTTCACAGACATATACCTTGATTTACCAGATTCACATGGATTAACATGACCCCTAACTCCATTGATCACAGGGATTTAACTGAAATTAAATAATTTAGTATGAAGTTTTGCCCTTTTAAGTTTTGGTATGACTGCAGCCTTTTGGAATGGGTAAATAAAAACTTTACATGTCACATATCCTGAAAAACACATTTGGCAAAGCTTAGTAGGACCGTAAATAACTTGAAGGAGACAGGGTTCTCATTGTGAGACATTTAATGTTCTTAATGTTGACTTTTTGCCTTCAACTTAAAAAGCTGGATTGAGGTCAGAACTTAGTAAAGACATTGACACAGTTCAACCATAAAAATATCAGATACATATAGTGCGTATGTTTGGCATAACTGTTCTGCACTTGTACGAAGTGAGCTAGGAGTCTAAACCATATATGTGCTGGAAAACCTAAGGTAAAACCAGGAAACCCTCACAAAACCAAGTCAAAGTGCTGTTAGACACACAGTGTTGTATCCATACAGCTGACCAGCTGGAAAGAAAAGGAAAGAGGTGGGTGATCTTTTACACCCACACACATACACACCTCCACTGTTTACCGACCACTAAGCAAATGTCTGAAGAACTACGAAGCTGTGAAGAACTAAACTCAAACCCTTGTGTTACGGGAGACATCTCACTCAACATCGAGCCAACATCAGTCCACACCAGTCAGGTGACATGACAGACCATTTGCAAACACACACAAACACACACACATAAACAAACAACACACACACATTGACGTTTGGTTTATTTCAACATTATTCCCTGTTGTTGAAAAGGACAGTCAAGCTGTTTTGAGAAATCCCTCCCCCCTCTGAGTGCTAAGGTGGAAATGGAATATAAAAATACGTGGTTTAATTTCATTCCTACCTCATAAAGTAAATAAACAATGTAAAATTTCTCATTATCTAAAGGTTGCTTTGTTACACAGCTTTTTTCTACTTATCAGAACCAAGACTGATCTGCTATACAGACTGTGCAGCTCTTTACCAAGTCTGAACTATAGTGAACTGTAACATGCAGTTGGTGGCTGAAACAAGCACCTCACCAAGCTGAATTCATTCACTTTGCCAGTAAATCTTACTGAATGTTGCCATAGAAAACCAAAGGAAAGTCATTGAGTTAGAGCTCTAACAAGTGTATCACTGTTCCCTTTACTAGAACACTGCACAGACCATGAAATACTACCTGTCATGTACAGTATGTTTGACTGTACATTATCATGTAGTGGTGAATTCCAAGGCACATACCTGAAGCAACTCCAAGGTCAGGCTGCACAAGAGCTCCTATACCAATTCTCCGTGTTCCCTATTTCTCATGAATAAAAAGAAAGCGATAGGTACTGAGACACTACAAAAACTTGTACCCAAGCATTTTCAGTGTTTGCACCTTAATAATTGTTATTATTATTTCATATCCCTCCCAAAAACTTTATAATATGGCTTTCCCCCATTTTTTAATCATCAAAACTCATCTTGTGAAAAATGGGCCTCCTTCTTTAGACGTAAAGAAACAACATAAAAAAAACACAAAATGCTTGTGTGGGGTTGTTCAAGTGTACTCAAGCCGCGACATTCACTTTGAAAAGGCGTCATTTACACTGTGGTTTTATCTTAAATGTCTTACATGTGACATCCTCCTCAAACCCTGGTTCACGTACGACTGCACACACCGGAAAAACTTGCCCAAGGGCACACATGGGGTGCGCCTTAGCATCGCTACGTCCGCTTGCATCGCTACGTCCAGTAGTGGGGGACTTTTACACTAGAACTGAAGTCAGGATTATTCGAGCACATACAATCCTCCACATCCATCTAACAGTATTGACCAGCCTGTCAGCTGTTCACTTCCTACTGACCGGGACAATCTCTGCCTCTGCCCCAGGATCTGACCTTAGCCCTCACTATCACCTGCCATAAACAGCCAGCGTTTGAACAAGGCATTCTTAGTCAGGATGAGGCAACAATCTGTGTCAGGAGGCACTGGCAGCCCTTGGGGAGGGCTGGAGCCGACCCCCTCTTTGCTTTATGGGACTCATTTAGGACTGTAGACAAGAGTAATGTCTGTGAGTGTGAGTGTGAGTGTGTGTATGTGTGTGTGTGTGTGTGTGTGTGTGTGTGTGTGTGTTTGTGTGAGAGAGAGAGAGAGAGACAATGGTGCGTTGGTTATTGTGTGTGTATAAGAGATGATTTAGGGCTCGAGGCATTGAGTGGAGACAAGTGCTGGAATCCAGCTGGCTCCACAGTTAGCTAAGCTTCCACTAGTAATGAGTCCTGAGACAGCCAGCCAGACAGACGGACAGGCAAAGTGATAGATAGACAGACAGATGAACGAAAAGGCAGACAGAGAAACGGATTAACAGATGGATGGACAGACAGACTAAAGGTTAGACAGACAGGCAGACAAACGGACAAACAGCAACATGATGACAGAGAATAATTACAGACAGATACGAAAGAATCACAGTGAGTTGGATGTAGAGAGACAACACTGAGAACAGATCACAGAAATGATTTGAATGTGCTTCAGCTGATAATGGGCTATGTTTAAAAAATAATTAGTTATATATTGGTTGGTAAATAATATGGCCAAAATAAACCTTACACAGACATATTGGTTTGGGCGTTTGCCAAAACATGCCGATATGAAAAGTTATAAACAAAGCAGAACAGCCTATTATCACCCTTCTGAATAACTCCATAGAAATCCTGGTGTGTACTGCAGACTGTCTGTCCTCTTTAAGTCACTCGCCATTAGTTTGCATATATTAAAATATAGCTTTTTTGTAGCCTCTGACCAATCACTTTGTTTAATGTTCATAAGTCTGTATCATGTTTATATATGTTTTTACTGAGAGGGAATATGGGATTTACAAGTGCTGTCACTGAGATGGCTGTAAATAGATCCTGCTGACTCCGCTTATGGCACCTTCGATCATTGTCTGGAGTCTCTTCAAGTTTATTCAGAGGCAAGGGAAACAAGATTAAGGATTCCTTTATTTTGGTATCCAAAATATCTTCTTAGTTACTTACTCACATTAATTCTTTCTGTTTAATAAGGTTTTCTATTTAGAGTGAATGGTACACAAGGACACTTAAAAGTGCTACTGTAAAAAAAACAACAGTATTATCTTTAAACAAGGAGGAGGTGGTCAATAATTAGTGGTAAAGGTTTTAATGGCCTCACACACTCAGACTCCATGCTCCCCGATAGGAAGGAAGCGACGCCGTAAATTTGTTACACACTCAGCAGGGGGACTTCTGTGGGGGTGACAAGTGGGTGATTGGGAGCCAGCTGGAGCTCCAGATCAGGACATTGCGATTCTGCTGTCAACATGCTCTGCGTGTGTGTGTGTATGTGTGTGAGGGAGTTCCTTCACAATGAAACCCAAGCACTGAAATGTGCTAATACTAAAGCTCAGACATGCACCGAACTCCTGATATTTCCCTGAAATGTTGAATGCAAATGTGAGAGTCAGTTGCTCCGGACATTATCTGTAATTTTTCCTTGCTGCCCCATATTAATTTGTCTGGACTGAAAATGTCTGAGTGGACCTATTTAAGAAAAAAATAAGGAAATGTTCGGAAAATTAACAGCAATCGAGAGGCTATGTTGATGATATTGCCAACATATGGAGAATGTGAATCTAGAAGAATACAAATTTCTAGAGGATGCAGACGCTGATGCCAAACTGGAAAGACGACGAGATTCGAGAGCTTCTGTCAATGTGCTGTTAACAAAAACACGTGATTTCTGCGGCAGAATTTATACGTCTTGTTCTGCCTCCAGCCGTCTCTCACAGGCGCCACCCTCAGCCAAATGTCCCGACCTTTTCTTGTTGCTGTGCAAACGTCTGACTCAAACAATGTCTTTCTGTGTTCTATATATGTGAAAAGCCAACTCAAGAAAATGGCTATACAGTCAAGGCAGACAGTATTAGTATCCCATCAAGGCTGTCATCCATGTCCATATCAGTTGTTTGGAGTCCATCCATTAACACTGATTTGAGCTGCTCCTGTACCAACAAAATGTCTGCAGCCATTAATTCCAACATCAAACTGCATTTTTCTCATTGCAGTATTGTTTATGTGGATTAAATACACAGCACTGAACAGACCGATACCTTAACATGGGTAGCCCTAGCAGATCTGTAGAGATTGTGGTTGCGTGGTTACTACATAAATCTTACATAGAGAATTGAGGTAACCTTTAAACAATGGAACAAATAAGAGCAGCTGGCATATGTAAGACAACAGCACATGACCATACATTGATACAATGTTGTATCATGTGTTGAGAGATAGTTCAGATTTGTTTTGTTAACCTTTGTCGTCTCGTCTTACCTTTAGGAGACACTGGATATTGAGGCTTGGTTTACATTCAGCAGCAGATGGTGTGCACAGATTTGAGAAGATGCCTTTAAACATGTAACCTAATGCCTAACCTTGAGATCACCACTTATGGGTTTTAAATGATCAGATGTTATCATGCTAGCACAGTGGATTTTTCAATTGTAGTCCTGACTTCTGCCAGGTGCTTCAGGTTCGAAGGCTGACGGGCAAATGGTCGCACTTTAACGACAATGAGCTGAAAGCGCTTACTATTGTCCTTCTCCACCATTATGTTCAGATTTGTGCATCTTCACTGTTCACTTCTTCTGTGTTTTCTTAGAACACCGTCTCTAATGAGACTGAGCTTAATGTTCTTCTAAAAGTAACTTTAAATGATAACCCATTGAAAGAGTTACATGGAATTATTTACTCCTCAACACACATTTGCTTTTTATCATAATATTTTTTATTGGTGTTTCACAGCAACGGGATGAATACAGCACAGAAACTGGGATCAATCTATACTGAAAACACTTACATAGAGAACTAACATTTGAATTGCAGATAAGGTTTTCTTCAGACCTACAAAGTTTAACAAAATAAAGAAAATTGTACAGTTATGCATTAAGAAAATAAAACCTTTAAATTCTTCAGGTCAAAAATGTAATTACCATTTTCCAGTTTTAAAGACCAAAAAGGGAATCCTTTATTGTCAAATTAAGAAAAAGAAAACTTTGGTTTCTCTAACACAGTTAATTAAAATATAAAATTCATTACTGACTCGCAGATGCCCAGGGGTTAAAGACCAAAAGTGATTCATTAGAAAGTGTTGCTCTTTTGGGATTAGTTCAAAATCCACAGGTGGCAATGCCCTGCCATTAGGACAAGCAAGTCAAGCATAGCTTGACCTGTTATACATCAGCTAGAAGGGCCGTGTCCATGCCTCTGCCATGGCTAGTTCCCTTTCTCTCCTTGTTAAAGACATGGAAATAATTTCCTAGATCTGCCCATTCATCTAAATCTGCTCTACAATTTAATGGGCTCATGACCCACCCCTGGGATATTTAACAGGTGACAAGCTATAGATAATTTTCACCAAGTTCACCATTAGAAAATGTTGGGGAACAATTGCAGGATAACAAATTACACTGTGATTTATCAAGTTTCAGACAACATATTCTAACACGAGTCATGCTGGACTCCCACCACTCCATCAAACGAAAGAGTGCTTGGTCACTTTGATGGTGTGATGTCATGCGTTGTCATACTGCATTGGAGTTATGTTGTGTCGCATTGCACAAGCTTCGTATGGCAGAAATTGGGCAGAGCTCAACCTTTTCATGCGGGCTAAAGAAGCACCAGCCAATCAAATTGTGTTTAACCAAACATTAATGGGACAGAGGTGGAAGGGGAGGCTGCCTAATCTGGTGTGTGTTAATCAGGTTGTGGATTATATTTCCTTTTTACTCCTCCGTACTATCGTATTGATAGCTAGCATAGCATGTTAGCTTGAAAGCCAGCTATGTGTGTCTGCAGCATGAAACTGTGGCCATTGTCATTATGACGGTCGCACCGGCAGCAAGAGTCAGGCACACCCACTGTCACATGTTCTGTCAAGGATGTCTGACAGTGGGCGTTGTCGATTGGGGCATCGCGTTAAACTGTTTGTAAGTAAATGCTACAATTCAAGTTATATGATAACCTGGTATTCAAGACTTGATTTATTAACTTTGCTGATGTTGTATTTTTGGCAGTTTAATGAATTTAAAACACCAATGGCGCCGTATACAGCTGATTGAGATGATGCTGTGCTAGGGTGAGGGGGTTCTACTCTGCTTACACCAGTCACTGAATGCCATTGACTGGTAGTTCAAGCAAACCAGGGGAAAGCTGGGCCAGTCCACATCTGCACAGACATTAGTGCCTGCAAAGCTTTTTTTTCTGTCTCCTAGTCCTCCCAACCCCCACTTGACTCCCTCTTTCTTCATGCTTGTGTGTGTGTGTGTGTGTGTGTGTGTGTGTGCGTGTGTGTGTGTGTGTGTGTGTGTGTGTGTGTGTGTGTGTATTTGTGTGTGTGCATGCGTGTGTAAAGCGTGTGTATTCTCCCCCCACAGCACAAAGCAGCCATTGGTTGGCCAGATATGTTGGAGGGAAAAAAAGAGCAAGTAGCAGAGAGATAGTGCTGACTCAGGCACTCAGCCCATTGTTCTCGTCGTCTCGTAACCCTACACCTCCCTGCTTCCAGCCAGACAGCCCATTGGCCGGCCGCAAGTGCTGGAGCCAGGGGGACTGCGGTGTTAAACAGCACCAAGAAAAAAATCTTATCTCTTCCTCCATTAGTCCCACAATGAAAGAATTCAGCAGCCCAACTCACAATGGACACAGGGCCATTCAGGTTGCTGTATCTCTGTTGCATCTTGAAGAATTAGAGACAGGTATTTTGGTGATAATCAGGACGAAATCACTGGTTGGATTATGTCCAGAAGCAACATATTTATTTTAACAAATGAAACGGTCGAGTTCTGCATGACCTTTGGTTTTACAAATAAATATCCATAACCAAAATAGTCTCTCTCCAAACTAAACTACCAATAGGAGGAATAAAATCCAGATGCGGACAAACTATTTGGAACTCCTTTTGTGATTTCTTATCATCACCTCTGTTTGGCCACAGATCAGTGAGGGACTAACCTAGCATATATTGTCGCGATACCACAGGAGAAATGATACCAGGGAGTGCTTGACTTGGGGAGACAGATTACCAGGTAACAAATCAAGGATGGTCAGAGGGGGAAAGTGAGAGTTGAAGCAGCAGTGGTAATGGGATCCTCAGTTAACTAGGCCATTTAGATTCTCCAGGTGATACATAGACTAGGCCTGCTGCAGACGGCTGGGTTCAGTTCGTTGAAACTTGCAGGGAAAAAGGTGAAGACATGGTTGTCCAACATGTTCTTGACTTTACATTCAGCTGATATGGTCGCCTCATTTAGATTATAACGAAGAACTTTTTTTTCAAACTTTTTGCACTTTATTAATGTGAACTGATACACAAACATGTGATATAACTATTCACACACTTTCCTTACACTCATAGTTCAAGCATATAGTCTTGGTTTTGTATTGTATTGCATTTTACTGTTTTTTATAGTAAGCTCTTTTTACCCTCCATTTCTTCTAGTTTATATTTAAATAGTATTTTACTTAAATTTAACTACTGCACTGCTGAGCTAACCGTTTTTTTCTTGTCTAACACCTTGCATTGACTCTGAGTTAACTGCATATGATAAGTAAAACTTAAAACTTTTCTGTTAAGTCTTTGTTGATACCATGATTACTACGATCATCTTCCTTTGTATCCAGGGCTCAAGCGTTTTTTTGTTGAAAACTATCAAACACACATTTGTGGGGATTGTTATGGTTTTGAATTATATCCATCTGTATGTTCTGAAATGATACACAAAGGAAGCTGCAGGTATACATGTACTAACAGGGAAACATGGGTAGTATTAATCTGTTTTAAAAGCTGTTTTAATCATTTGGTTACAGTGACCAAAATATCCGCTTGGAGTTTTCATTATGGGTATTTTCATACAAAAAATGTTGTGCTCCTCTCTGTCTCTATCATCGAGCTGGGTATAGCCAACCGAATCAAGCCAAACCAACGTGACCCGCCAGCTTGCCATACATTGCCTAGGTTAAGGAACTTTGTTGTTTTGGCCCAGTCTGAGTCTGTGTATGAGGAAACTGTTTGAGTGTGGAGTGTGTGTGTCAGTGTGTGCGTGAGAGAGAGAGAAAGAGTGCAAACAGTGTTAGGACAAGTTGAATTAGTCAACAAATGTGCACAGCTATGACTGAAGATGAAAAATCTGGCTTTGATTGTGGAATTTTTTTTATTCTCATTGACCTTCAAATGTTTACTTTTCATCTTTTATAAGACTTTCAGTTCGACTCGCAGTTTAAGAAATAGAACAATACGTGACAATTCTCCATTAAAATGTCTATAAACAACAGACCTATGTTATATATTTGGTTGACTTGTGTACTTATGTTATCCCAATTTTATTCACTTTACCTGTGACTCTGTTCATCTCTGCTATTACTTCCAGGGAAAATAACCTACAACAAATGAAAAACACACTGCTGGCCATTTAGCCAGTCACTGTTTTATCTTTACACCGTTTGTAAAGGTCATTCGTAATGAATAAAAAGTAAAGACATCACTTCATCTGCGAACATGACTTGTGCCTGTGTGGGGTCAGGAAGATTTTAACTCCCATGATGCCACGCTGCTTCACAACATCATCAAACAAAGTATTTTGCTGCTGTTTTGGATGATACACACCTACAGCGTCCACAGTTACATATTGTTTGAATAGGTAAAGTGGACCATTACAAAAGTAATAATGATAATTCAATAAAAGATCTGCTATATTGACCCAAAGCATGCTTACATTATCCAGGGTCTCACTAATGTGAAAAAGTATATCTGCTCATGACAACCTGAGATACGAACTGGGTAAATTCTTTCATTGCTCAGATTCGATGTAACACTTCTTGCTCAGAGACTAAAAGGCCTGTGTTTTCCTGTGAGGCAACATTAATGGAGCAAGTGATTATACTCTTAGACTTGTTTATAACAGCCATATTTTCAGGTATGGACTACATAAATAAAGGGGAATTTGATCCTTTATCGAGAAATCATGGATAGTTTTAAAATAGTGATTATAAGGAAGAGCATTAATGTGGCTGTGCAAATTATTAGACTAGGATTATTTGAAGATGTAGAAATGTACGCCCTGAGGCGCTGCCAAGCCTCCACACACGTTCACACGGCTAAATCCACCCTCGTCTGCGTTTGTTACATTCTCAACAGAGAACATCACATACAGAATTACAAGTCTGTTGCCACAGTCTCATAGCTGGAGCATTGTTTTCATGTGACGACAAATGATTAGCTGCTTTTCCCATGGAAGACAATTGATTCCCCTAAGCCTACGTTTATTAGATTCCGCCCTAGGTGTATGAATATGGAGGAGGGTTGGCGCTTGGGCACAATGCCCTGCTCCTGTCCTAGACTGGTCATAGATCGAAAATTCTGCCCACGACACGAGACAACAAGGCTCATTCAGCTGGCAGGGCGGCCCAGACTCTGCCCCTCAGCGCAATGTTGCGTGTGAGTGTATGCTTCTCCTGGGAGTTCTATAGAGAGTAGGTTACGTGTCATTTAATCACAACCCGAATGACTTGAATGCAAGGTATTGACTGCATCTGAAGAGTTGATGGGATTAGCAACTCGGCTGCTTGAGTTTAAGATCCACAGTGACATGATTACTGTTTGGTTTTTGGCTCTGCCTTTGTGTGATGTTCAATCATGAGGGATAGAGAGGGACAGGAGGGCAGTGACATGAAAGACGAAGGCGTCGCATGTTTCAGTGCATCTTTGTGCTCATCATAACTTCACCCAGTCTGACCACACATGACACTAACACTAAGTTGGTTTACACAACTGAGTTTGGTTGTGATATCATGGCATATTAGGGGTGAAAGAATAATCTGCAGCCCAACATAAGCAGGATAGGTATCTGATTAATGTCCTGCTGTGTGTGCATATGCATGAACAGTAACCGGGCTACAAACGTGAATGCAGAGGAATTACAGAAAAGACGTCACCTGATTTCTCTGAAACGTCCAAACCTCTCAGAACAGTGTGGACACCAGGCGAAGCCATAGCGGAGCTGATGCATTTTCTAACAAAAACGTAGTAGTGTGGATGGAGCCTGGGTAACCTGGCTCCTTAAAGGCATGTTTGTGGTTAATTTCTCCCCCCCCTGTGTACAACAGCCACTGCGCTCGCTTGTCTTCTCTCCCCTTGTTTCTCGTTCCCTCACCCCCCTCTCCATCCCCCCTTCATCTCCTCTTGATTTGGCGTGTACAATCAGCTGTCTGGCCTCCTTTCTTCATCCCCATGTTCCTTCAAAGAGTCAAAGCGGGGCCCCTCTGAGGTATTAAATATCTTTATCAAACTGCTGCATTGGGGGCTCCCTCCTCCTCAGCCCCCTGCCTCTTCCTTTTCTCCTCTGTACATCCCGACTATCCCCATAAACTCGGCCCTGTCGGCTCCTCTTCAAAGGCTCCCGCCATGCGGCTTCTGCCGGATACCTGCTGCGCAGCAAGATCATGCACAATAGCCCCCGCTCGTCCCTGCTGCGTTAAACCAGGCGAGCTCTGACACACTCTGCTGGGCCACATCTAACAGGGGGGACGATGCCCAGGCAGAGCGCAGGAACAGCGAGTTGACTGAGGCTGGTGCGGCGGGGGGACAGGAGGATTTCGTAAGCCAGCTGTGTCTCGGTTTAGTGATCGCTATCAAAGGACGAGCTCCAACACACACACACACACACACACACACACACACACACACACACACACACATGCACATGCACCTTTTGGTAGTTTCACTCATGCACAGAGTGGCTGTGCATGCTTGTGAGGGCATTAGGGACGTGACCCGCTCCTGCGCTGCGTGAACAAAAGTCCACACTCTTCGCCAGATGGTTGCTACAAGTTTGAACCTTCACAGACCTGACCCTCCTCCCTTTTTATGCTAACACCCCACACCGTGACTTTAGCCAAGTCATCTGTCGTGATAGTGACGTCGCAGGAAATCACATCAGCTGCTTCAAAATATCCCAATCACGTAGTGTTGTAGTACTGGAACCTGACAGGGGATGAGCAAGAAGGTCAGAGTACTCAGCATGTAGGTGATGAATTAGCCCCGTTAATCACCTCTTTAAAGTTGAAATCAGTAGCATGCTGTATATCATTCATGTCATGATAGCATATCCAGCTGAGGTGTGATGTAACCCTAATACATTTATACTGAGGTAAATACCGTACTTTGCATACTGATATATGTTGATCAGGTTTGTCAGGCTGCACCTGTCCGATGTGTTGGAGGTGTTCAAACCTATTGTTTGATCAAATATACTGTACACCTGGCTTCATAGTACATCATCACTCAATACCACTTAAAAAGTCAGTCAGTCGGTCAGTCAGTCAGTTAGAGGCAACCTCCTCTACAGGCAATGGGAAGGGAAACAAATGCCCTTTTTTGCAGGTTTAGCTGCATTTAAAAAAAGCTGTGTATACATTCGAAGTTTGGTGTAAAGGGGGGCAGAGGCTCATAAGGACTATGACTGTGAGAAAAATGTTAATGTTAAGAAACCAAAATTGATTGGTTCAAATCCCACCCTAGAATAAGTAATTAAATGAGTACACAAGTAATTAAATGAGAAAGGTTTAAAAGACCACGGATGCAGTCAAGGAGCTTTAGTTCAAATAAAAATTCTCCTGTCCTCCAAAGCTCTTCCCCGACGGTTAAATTAAAAGTGACGAGATATATTAATTAAATTACAATTTATAATGAAAAATAACAAATAATAGCAACAATAAATGTTTACATAACATTTTTAAAAGGAGCGTTTAATTAAGATTTATTAACATGGATGATAAAGCTATGAATTGCCGTGCCCTAACAGGTGCATCAAAACCAACCGCAGAGTCCGACATATCAGTCCGATCAGCTCACGCCCGCTCAGCCCCGAGAGGAGACAGGAGCTCTAATCAGCCTGAAAAGTGAAAGCGTGTGGGGTCCGTCATGGAGGCGCAAAGATAAAGCAGCTCTTGTCTTGTCAAGTCGACGTGATGAATGCTGCATGAAAAATCAGACAGAAATCTTCACTGTTAGTTCTGGCAAGCAGCTGTTACTATCATTATATACACAGTTAAGTAAATTAATTATTGAAACAACCTTGTAGAATCTTGTAAATAGTGGAAATATTCAATTTCAATTAAATCAAGTATTAGAGGCATTATTAGATTTCTCTCAGTGCATTAAAATAATAAAGTCATTTTACTGAAAACAGACTTTTCCTATAACATATGTTTGTTGACCTTTGAAATCTTAAAACACATCCTGCCAGTCGAGGCCACTTTCACCTAAATGTCCAAACCCTTCGATTGTAGATCTGTGATTTCTCTGCTTCGAGGACATGTTTGTGCAAACATCTTACCCAGTCTCATCAAATCTCAGCGTGTGATCTAATAACCCAATCATTGCAACTTCGAGGCAGTTTTTTTTCTTTTCTCTCTCTTACTTTCCGAAATCTTCCGGTGTGAAGCGGCCGATCGTAAAACTACACTCTCAAAGTAGCCTCCCCCCACACCGCCAGTTGCAGCGCACTCTTTGTCCATCACAATGTGAGCCCAGGAAAGGCCCCGTTGCGGACCCTGAGGTTTTTTGGGAGTTGTCTGTCACTCAAACCCATTGTTGACGTGTGCAGGGCTCAGGAGACAAAGGCACCTTGTGTGAGGAGAGAGAGGCCGGGACACACCCTTCTCCTCCCCTGTCTCCAGGTCTTATCTGTCTCTCTCCCTCACTGTCAGGTTTCTACACAGGTTCCTCCTTGAGTGCTTTTATCCACTACTACCACTACTGCACATTATTTTCAGTAGTATCCCAGATCATTCCATTTAAAAAAGGCTAAGCACAACTGAAAGTGGCCCAATGAAGTTCATCTCATAATACTTGTAGTAATAGATGGCTGTAGTAGTGGATGGCTGTGACATATACGGGACATGCTAGCAACCCATGCTAGCACTATTCAGTTTTCTGTGCACTGGGTCATTCAGCACATAATTCATACAATGACGATTTTTAAAGGAAAAGAAAAAGTTTGCAATGCATGAAAATGAAACATACACAATTGAATCAAATTTCGATCCATCCACTATATACAAGAGACAAAGATTGAGTTGGGTTTTCTCTACAGTTTTGTAGCTTGACCAACAGGTCAGGGCTGTCAGAATAAAGCTGGGGTCTGTTCGAAGGCAGACAGACAGACACACACACACACAAAAACACACACACACACACACTTTTGGACGATCCACTTCTCTGTTCCCTTAAACCTCAGCACTGTGAGGGCAGTCTGACTGTGTAGGCATCACAGTGCTGCCCTCTGACCCTGATGACATCATACGACTGGCTCTTGTGCGTCTTTCGTGAACCAGGGAGGTCAAGATTATTCATCTGACTCTCAAACAAGCAAAGAGTAAGTGTGGAGTATTGAGAGGCTTTGACAATTATGTGTGTTTGCCCTGAGAGGCGCTGCTCTCTCTTTCTCTCTGAATGCATGGTCAAGGGTATTGACACAGACACAGTATGTTGCAGTGTGTAAATGTGTAGCCATTTTTTCATCTATTTTGAAAACCTGTATTGTCATGGATTCATTTCAATAAATTCCTAAAAAACATGAATATGAATATGTGGAAATGACACCATTCAGTTTAGTTACTGAGGTCACTGACACACAAATGAGATGATGAGATAAAACATCACATCAGTCGGCCGTGACATCATTTGATGAGATGGTTTTCGCTGTGTACAACGCACTGTTAATTCTTTTTCAATCCTTCTTCTCTTATCACTCCATCATCTGCTCTCCATCCGCCTCATTCCCTGTGTTTCCTCTGGAAGAAGCTCAAAGGCAACAGAGCAAACTGGATAAAGTTAAATAACACAGTGGGATTCACAGTAACAGTTAATAGAAGCTATAACGAATGCTTATGTTTCCACTATGACCTGGTTAGTTTTAAGTTGAGTTAAATGCACTTGTTAAACTTCTGTAATAGTGTCAGACCAGCGTCATCAAAGTATTTAAAAAAAGATCAAAATCAATGCTGCAGAGCCAGACAACAGAACTGTGAAAAGGTGGTTGAGTCCCCTGTTACAATTATTATTATGTTTAAGGTGCATCAACATAAAATATAATAGAGAGCAAAGCATCATAACTTTTAAGTTAAATCTAAAACACAATAAAGCAGGAGCCAAATAAATGAAAAACAACATAGAGCTGATCTAGGTCACCGAAGGGGCCGACCAGAATCAGATGAGTTCCGGTTTGTCTTCAACCATGACATCACATGACTTCGAAATAAACTGAGACTGTTGTGAAATCCCAGCTTTTGTACGACTGTGTTTTTGTTGCATTAAGTGAAACGTATATGCTGGATATACGACTCCTAACCTGGAAACATGAGTCTGTCACTGTGACTGCTGCTGCCGCTGCTGTTGAACACGAGATCAAGTCAAACTGATCTGAATGTAAAGTACAACTAATAAGTCACATGCCAACACATCTTTTTGTGTTGGTTCATGGAAGTCGCTTCTCGTGGTTTTCTTGGAAACCTCTCCACACCTGCAGCTCACGCCCCTTTTCAGCGAACCCATTATCAGCTTAGGAGGAAGAAACACTCGAGGTAAGGGTCATGACAGAATTAAGCAACGTGCAACCCTGCTGATCTTAACCATGTTCTCATTGCCATGTCTGTTTGTGCTCTATTTCCATTAGGAACGTTGTTACTCTGTCGCACAAACTACGATTCCAACGTCAGGCAGAGAGGGAGACATGATTTCCATCTGATAGATCTAACGAATAAACAAGTAGGTAAACCTTTTTGCAGGGCAGCGGATGAGTTTAAATTGATTTTATTCCCAATTTGCTCAACATTATGCACTTTGTACCCTTTTGGATATGTAGTCATTTGTCACTAGTTTTTAATATAAATGTTTGACTAAAATGGTATAAAATCACCTTTAAAATGACTGAAAAAAAAGAAGCTTATCTTTAGTGCGACTGTTCTGGAGGGGTCTGACATATGCACACACACACTCACACTTTCTAAAAGACCTATTTCTGGCCAGAGCAGCTCCTCTTGGCCTCTTGAGTCAACAGGGACAGGGGGTCAAAGGTCAGAAATGATAGAATGGGGCCTCAGGAGAGGAGGGAGGGACGGAGAGAGGGAGGGTGAGGGGGACACTAGAGAAGTGCAGGACACCAGTGGGGGTGGAGGAGAAACAAACAGCGGGGGAGATTTTGGCGGGAAAATGGAGACGGACCTGGCAAATGAATTGCAGACAGACAGTGAGTCAGAGTCTGCTTCTGTCCAGCCGCTGAGTCACGCTCACATGCTCATACACAAGCTGAGAGCTGTACGTGCACACGCACACACGCACACACGCACAACCCCCCCACACCTTAGCAGCCTACACACTGACAACAATCAATTGCTGCGCCCCTTGTATTCACCCCCCCCTCTCCTGCACACACTCACACACACTCTCTCACACACACAAACACACAGTCACCATTGATGATGTCACCTTTCTTCGCCTCTGTGGCATTACTACACAAGCATGACTCACCATTTTGTGTGTGTGCATGTGTAGTTGCCCCTGTGTTGCACTGACTGATGAGTTCAAAGTCCGCATTTCAAGCCTGATGTCACTTATCACTGACTAATCCTCTCTGAACCGTTTGAGCAAAATAAGACCAAGGGCGGGAAGAAAGGGGGACATTGGAGGGAAATTGTATTTGTCACTGTGTGTGTGTGTGTATCTGTGTGTGTTAGTGTGTGTGTGTGTGTGTGTGTGTGAGTGTGTGTGTGAGTGTGTGTGTTTGTGTGGGTGTGGGTGTGGGTGTGCGTGTATTGTTGTGTGTCATTGGCAAGGCAACCTTTGCCCCCTGCCATTCACACATTTGCTACACATGCATGCACATTACATCACCGTTTAAGTACGTAATTATATGCACACCCTGTACTTACTGTGCTAAGTTAAAGAAACACCAACACCTCTCCTCTCTGTCTCTTTCACACAAGTATTTAATTGTGCAAACTCCTCTAATCACACCCAGATTAGCCTCCGCTAGCCATGTATTTGAGTCCACACTCTTTCTCGAAATGAGCAGTGTTTAACCACATCACGTCCACTTCAGTGAAATGATTAGATCCCAGGGCCAAATAAAACATCCCTTCCCTCCACCCTGGGAAATGAACTCATGGCTAAAAGCATGACATGGCCCAGTGGACATGAAAGCCCTCATAGAGCGAGCCGTCAGGTGAAAACGGGGCAGAGGCAGGGCGGCACCGGGCCCGCGGAGACATCATGCCACATCCGCGCAGGCCAGGCAGCATGTCACTGTGTGTACCACGTTTCACACATGTACACACAATATCAGTATTGGTGCGCATAGCAGCACGGGATAATAAAAGTACTTTGTGTTTACGTATAAGTAAATGTGTGTTAGTTCCATGCGAGTCGAGGGAAGGGGACACCAGAAGCTTGAGGCAGCAGAAGAGACTTGTGAGTCTGACGCTCTCAAGATAGAAACATTGACATAAACATACACATGAAACATATCATAAACAATACTGGATATGAACATTACGATGCATTCAAAATGCAGAAGCTTGTTTCACACAAGAACTCCCAAAATGGTTTTAAAAATTGGGTCCCTACATTTTCCAGAGTTTACCCTTCCCGAAGAAAGCAGCAGGAGATAGGTCGGGTCAGACATGTTCACAACAATAGAAATGTTCCTGAGCATAAAGGCAGAGGGTGACGCCTGGAGCCCGCAGGGGGCAGAGTGTGGTGTGTATATTCCAATGCAGAGTTTTGTTTACAGCGCATCAACAGTGGTGTCTGCACTTATCGCCAAAAGCTAGTATCAAAATGTATGGCGTCTCTTTTTCATCCTGAGGCATATGTATTCTTTCACTTTCTTGTCTGTCGTTTAAAACGTCATCAACACTCACTCACTGACAATTTGCTTTCAGCTCTGCAATCTCCTGACATTCTGCGGAGGGGCCCCGAGAGCGAAAATGTCAGAGTCCGAGGAACAGTTTCTCCTGCCAGCCCCGTGGGGAAAAAAACATCAGAATGCGGTCAAGGGAGAATACAGAATTCACCACGAGCGAGTGGGCGTGTTGCTGACGTTTATAACATGCGACAGACGCAAAAATGAGCAACAAATAAGAAAGATACAAATACAGTATTTCCAGAGGTGTCACATGTAGAGCACACCAATGGAGGGGTCAACTTGAATAGATACAATTTTAGAGTTTACAATGATAAGGGCCGAAGCCGATGTCAATGTGCTGTAAACAAAAACATGTGATTTTTTTTTTAGGTTATGTTAGGTCCTTTCTCCTGCTTCATACAGCCCCTCTGGAAAATATCCTTATTTCAGGTCTTAAAGCAGCTTTAGAGATATTCTTTTCAACAATCCACTCGTCATCCTGCTGGTGAGCTTACACATATAAGAAGGAGTTTGGAGACCACGCCCTCGTGTTGTTAAAAGCAGCCAGCTGGGGTATTTTGTACATCTAATTACATCTTCTGTCCAGACCCAGAACACCATGGTGGGATCCCATCTGGTCGAGGATCTCCTCCAGATCTCCCACAAAGAGCTGGTAGACCTTGGCTAGAGGAGGAAGAACATCTGGGTAACCGTGCTGCCATAGCAACCCAGGACCCTGATCCATGGTGGAAAATGGGTGGAGGGTAGAGTGAATTGTAGGGCTGAGAATAAATAAGCGAGAGTCGTCTTCCACACCGGCTGATAACCTCTTAGAACAAGGAACCCCAGTATTGCAGCTATTCAATATGTGTTTTTTGTACACAACAAAGAATGGTGTATACGTTTTTCACTTTCAGCGATACCCTGAGTCTCACACTGACACACGGCTGGCAGAGTTCAACCTGTGCCTCAACCCCTGATTCTGTGATTCCACAGCTCTGGAGGAGCTCTGTTAGGTCTATGGAAATCATCCCGGGATGATCTGGGTTATCTTGGCTTGGAGACGGTACTTGGAATGAAGGGGCTTCGCTATAAATATTAGCGGTGTGATGTTTTGAAAGGATTTAACTTGGCCTCTGCTGTCTAAGTTTGGACCGTTCTTTTTCATCTGACTCCTATGAGTCGATCATTAGGCAATGAGACCACATGTGCAATTTCAAAATATAACCTTTTTAAAAATTCGAAGTGTTTGATTTTGGTCTTTTGCAAGTGAAACGTAGCCAAGATGGCAGCATGATAAGTTGCAGTCAGAAAAATAAAAACCGCTCGTTTCAGTACGGTCCACTCATTTGGACAGAAGACCTTAACGCCACATCAGGGGGAGAATCCGAATTACACACACGTCCAATATTACATCTCAAAGCAGATTCACAATCAAGACTCAAGACTGCAGAGAATTCACAGCTTTACCATATAATACATTATGGGATTTAACACATATATAAGATACCTGAGCTGAATTTCATTTTCCAGGTAATCAGACTGAATCAATCCATTTTAGCACAAAAAATAATGACAACCCTCATAACCTTGAAAGCCTTCATCTAAACAAATTTCAACCATTAAGCTCAGAAATATATTGTGCCGTACTATTAGAGGCAACTATGGTCTCCTTTCAGAGGAGTAGAAGTGGGGTAAGTGCATTTGAAAAACACCTCCAAGCTCATTATATGTTTGTGAACATTTCTATGTGTCCTCTCTTTTTTTGAAGTCAGGCTTTTTGTTTTAAAATGTCAGTTCAGTGGGAGGCCAACTGGGATCCAGACTCAGAAAATCATCTGTGTTTAGATCATGTCTGTCCATAAATCCTTAACACCCTCAAGGTTCGGCTAACAGGTGTGGTTTGTGAGGTTCAGGTCAAAAGGTCACATCATACCGACATCTGTGTATGTGCGTGTGTGTGGGTGTGCGCCTGCCGCTCTCTGAACTCTTTTCTGTCAGATCCTAGTTTTTCCATTGAAGTGACGTGTTTCAAATGCTTGTCTACAGGTACATTTCTTGTGTCTAATCATCGTGGGCCTCAGGTCGCGTCAGTCTAACTAACGGCCACCTCCAGGCCACTTTCTCTCTCTCAGCTTCGATTCACTCTCTGCGTTTGTCTCTTTACACTCTTTCTTCTGGTCTTTCCAGATTCACTTATTCCATTTCACTCTCACCCTCTGTCTAACACAGACACACACACACACACACATACGTTGCAGTTCCATGTGTGCAGCTGTGAAACCATATGACGAAGCGTTTGACCCTCTGCTCTTGAACGGGAAAATGTACAGATCTGTGAGGCAGAAACTGTCCAGGAATCTGCATCTGGTGGACACACACACACACACACACACACACACACACACACACACACACACACACAGATTCGTTTTATCACTCTTTTGGACGTTTCCCTGACAATAGGGAAAACACATTTTCAAGGCATTGTGCGATTCCCAATTGTTTGTTTGTTAGTTTAACCTCAGGTAGGAACAATGGGTGGAAGTGGAAGAGAGGTACCATGGCAACCAAAACTGCCACGTATAGCTGGGTCATTGTTACACCTGGGATTTCCTAGGCTGCAGTGACCCATACACTCCTATACATAAGCACTTACACCACTTTAAGGGACGTGATTGATGTGATTTCTGGACTCTTTCTGTTTGTGTGGGTGCGTTTGTGTGTGTGTGTGTGTGTGTGTGTGTTTGTGAGAGAGAGCAAGTGGGGGGAGGTTCTCCACAGGCTCCTCTGATCAAGATGCGAAAGACCTCTACTGCCCCCTCTCGGTGTTGTATCACATCAAAACTGTTCCCATTTTTTCACAATTTTCAAATACACACACATACACACACACACACACACACACACACAAACACAGTATTAATTTGTGTGTGAAGGTGATTTGTAGTATAAAGCTATTTAGTGATCATTAAGACAAGAAAAGCACTTTAAACATATAATAAACATATAATGCACTAATGTGAAATTAGTATATTATAGAATATTTACTTGGGTTTATAATATATATTTATTCATTGGATTGGTTTATTTGGTCTTATGATTTCTGCAGTAGTTCTGTGAAAGAGACAGGCAGGTTTAGATCGCACATTCACTGAAGCAGCATAAAAGAAAAGGAAATCCCATCACTTTGAATTAATCCAAATTAAAACTACATTCATCATTAATCCTAATCCTCGCTTTTTTTTTACAATTTCTGATCAAATGGCAAGATTTCTAATGAAGTTCAGGCCCTCAAACAGTCCAGAGAGGAGAAGGACACGGTTAAAACTCATACTGGTCTTTAGAAAGACAGAAATACAAGAGAGCACACACAGAGGTAACACCCCCCCCCCCCCTCACACACACACACACACACACGCACACTTCAGGAAATGAACCCTATTACCTTTACATCAAGTATGAAACTTGCTACCAAAAGAGTCACCACTTTACACAGAGTGGCCTTTCACAGATCACACCAGTCACACAAAATCCATGCTGCACACACACATGCACACACACACACACAAAACAAAGAGGCTGTTCTCTTCAACAAGCGTGTGGCTGACCTATGGTGGGCTGCTAGACTGAGGTCGGCTCCCGTGTGTGAGACTGTGTGTATTTACATGTATGTAAGCTGGTCACACAGACTAGGCTTAGTAGGGAAATGATTTAATGACCAAACATGTGAATGAACCCTCTGGTTTTTGGTATTTGGTATCTGAACCGGCTCTTTTCATGTTGCAATGAGAAACTGCACAGTTTATAATCACTGACACATGAATGTGATCCACCACAGACATGGTGAAGTGCTTTCACACAGCAGCAAATAGTTGTCGCCACTGATTTAGTTCCTGCTGTCACGTGTTAACATATATTAAATGACATGTTGCTTGCTCCATACGAAAGTGAACATTTGCATTTGGAGAACAGAGGTGATCATTTTCACCCATTGGCTAACATCGCCTCCTGCTGGTAAGAGTGGTCAGTACATGATCATTACCATGGCAAACTCAGTTGAGAATGGTCTGTAAGTGTTTTAAAATATTTTCCATGTATGAAGAAATCTAAAAACCTCAAACTTTAGCTGTGTGATGTCAAATTAGATTTTGTCTCAATAAATTCACTCAGTTTGATATTATCTTTTAACTTGACATTTTAAAAAAACTCACAAACTCTTCACTAAGGCCCTTGGCCTCTATTAATGCTTCACCCTGCTGCCAAATTCTATTCTGTTCTGTACTTATCTTTTTACTTTCTACTTTTCTGTACTGTTTTGTCCTCACAAATAATATGTAAAGCGTACTTGGGTCCCGTGAAAGCTGCTAAACAAATATAAGCCATTATTATTATTATCTACTGAGACACATCGCCCTTGTATATCTGAGTGTTTCTCAATCACCGTAAGATAACTGGTTTCCAGTGATTAGATATTTTACAGCCTCTTTATGGTGCAATAAAAATGTGAAACATTTCATTGTATTGAAAAATTCTAATTCATACATAGATTTATCCATTATCTTGCTCTCCAATAAATTATGTATTAATCCTACATAAAATAAAAGTTGATAACAGTAAATATGGTCAATTGTAACTGCAACTGTGGGTAGAATACAATATCCAATAAATTGCATTATATCTGTATTATATTGTATAGTCGCACTCCACTTCATTGCAAATGAGGGCCTCCATCAATTAATTCCAATAAAGGTTAATACAATTAATATATAATAATATTAATAAAAACAAATTTGACAGATTCAGAGGCCAGGGTAACATGTAAATTACCAGAGTTTGGAGTATATCATGGTATACCATCATTCTATCTTCCGGACTAGATTATATTTGAGAGAAAAATATTTGAATTGCTTATTTTCTAGAAAACAATCAGTCATTCACCGTATGGGAAATTCATTATTCAGTGTTCAAACGAAATAAAGCAAAGACTGAAAAATATTATATACAGATCTCTCCTGCAGAGCATAAAAAAACATACAAAACTTTTGGTAAGATCAGACACAAGGTTTCCAAAATGAGATACAAATGTCACATGTTAGAGTTTGCAGTATGATAAGATGTTTCCAGAATAGATGCAGTATCCTGTTTTCAGTTTTAAGACATATAAACGATCATGACAGAATCAGTTCTTAATGAAAGACAGGAAACACTGACAAGCTTTTAACTCTGCCTCAAGATAGAAAGCAATTAAGTCCATCACTCACACACACATACACACACACAGCCTTTTGCAATCTCACACGTAGACTGTCACAGGCAGTGGAAGTTTCTCGCGGTCCAGGAGGGCTGATAGCACAGGTCTGTATTTGATAGCAAACGCAGAGCGACACCAGCGTCACCAAACACAGAGATTAAACCCCTGACACAACAAACAGACACCTGACACACAGAGAGGTGCACGTCGGGTTGTGATGTGTCTGCATTTAACACGATTTATAGACATTCTGAGAGTTTGAAAACAGATTCCAAAAAAGTCCATTGTGTCAAGAAACACTATAACGCTCAGATGATCAGATAGATTTTGAGTGTCTGAAAGTTTTCTCATAAAATATTCATTGCAAACAGAATTTTCTGTATGGTTTTGATTTGGACCCTCCTCTGAGGATTTGATAGGTTTGTTTCCTGCATATTTTGTTATAGCTCACCACTGTGTTTCCAGATCTCAGTATTTTATTTGTTGAGTACAATCACCAACTCCATGAAAATATAATTTATTACCTCCACACAAACATTTGATGGCGTCTGGGATTTGATGAATAGCTTTAGTCTCTCATCTCTGTGATATTGAATATCAAACCTTTCAGCCTCACAGTCTTTGTTCTTTGACAAGATTGACCCCACAAAAATAACAAGAAATAACACATGTTCCAGTGGCAGTCTGGAATAAATTAACGCAATATGGTCAGTTCATCTACGGAGACCATCACCACAATGTGCTCATTAAAAACCTACAATACAAACATCAGCACAGCTTTCCAAAGCCACTCAGTGCTCTGTCGGTCATCTGTCATCCATTGTTGTGCTCATAATCCCACCATTGACAGTGAGGTCCATTTCCACCATCGGGGCACCAGAATTAATCAGTGGGCTTAAATTAGCCCTGGGCAATTAAAACACCCGGCGAATGGTTAATTAATTGACCTTGGTGGTCATTAAACAATTCATGGAATCAATAATGGATCAATGGTCACCAGCGACCTTTCCAGCTCGGAGCAGATGGGCAGTGGCCACTTAGATGAAACTGTAGCTGGATGACAGTGGAGATGAACCGATCTCGCTTTATTTCCCAGACAGATGGACATGTACCCCCCCCCCCCTTCTGACCCTCCCTTCCTCGTCACCCCCCCCAGAGCAAAGGTTGTATTTTTAAACCAGAGGATACAGTGAAGTGAGTGTCTGACCGCCTGTCGCTAAATATGACCGATCTTCACGTTTTCTCAAGAAGAAAATCCCAAAAGCTCATAAGATTATTGATTTGGTGTTGATTAGTGCTGCAACTCACAAAGCAATGAAGATGATCTTATTGATCTTTCTTATCGATGAAACATTTAGATTATTAGATTTAGTTTATTTTTTTCATTTCGGTGTAATCCAAAAAAAGAAACTAAATAAATCCCCTTTACACGCACGCGCCATGTACAAAGTCAGTACAATCCTGCTTTACATGCATTCTAACACATCCCTTTTTCCCCCTCTCTTTTCAGAATCACATAACAAATAAATTATACATGAATCAAAAGTCTTCATCGCAATACAGTTTCATTTGTTTTTCTTTAGAAATAAATAAAAAATTTAAAATTATTTCCCATGAATACACAGTTCAACTTCATAAACAGATATAGACATCTGACAGAACACTGTCTAAAATCCCAAAATATTAATGAAATAATGCTAACCCTAAAAAAAACAGAGAAATAAATCAAATTCAAATTTTTAAAGAAGCTGATACTTAGAAATGTATTGCAATTTTTTAAAATAGACTCACAAAATGAATCAGTCATCCAAACTGTTGCTGATTCTTTTTCTGTTATATGATTTATGAGTTACCGTTTCATCTGTAATGTTTTTATAGACAAAATATTGGTTTGTTTGTTGTAATAACGAATTGGAACTGAATCTTATTCGTGCAATTTATTCACACTTGTGTAAAAACTGGAGCTGATATCTTGCCAAATTATTCTTTAAATTTATATCCATAGCATCCAATCAATATTTCCATGCTACACAATATTCTATTTTATTATATTTTTGATTTTTTAAATCGCCACAAGGCCACTGAGCTCAGTGTGACATCGCCCTCTCGCCCTCTCATTGCCTCTCTCTCTTGAATCAGGCTCCCCTCCTGACCCTGCGTGGCCGGACTGTCTGAGGACAAAGGAACTCTGCTTTCTAGTACAACCACCTCCCCCCTCCACTTCTGCTCATTTAAACTCCCCAGACCCCCCCCCCCCCACGCCCCACTCCCATCCCCCAACACAACCCACACCATAACAGAGCCTTCACCCCACCCCCACCCACTTGACTAGTCCATCCACTACACAGTGTCTGAATATAGTCAGTAGTGTCGATCAATGTCGTGGACACAAGACACAGACCTTTGACACAGGACACCACGGTCTGTGTCCCGTTAGAAACCAATAGTCACCACTGTTGCTTTTATCCATCACTACTTCAAGTTGTTTTTGTGCCTAAACCTGAAGAGACACTGACTTTGCCATAAGCCCATGTGTTTATCATTGGAACCATAAAGACAAAGGTATGAAACGCCTGCCACCACATGCGGGCGCTATTCCAGGAGAGGTTTCTATTGGTCGTATCAGAAGGGAGACACAAGGATATGGTTATCAAGAGTGGAGGAATTGTTGGCTAAATGATAATAATTTGCATTTGTATAGCACCTTTCAAAACAGCTGTTTCAAAGTGCTTCACAAGTAGGAGAAATAAAAACAATATTTCTCCTACATCAAGGACAAGAAGAAAATTAATACAATGTCACTCAAGTTAAAGACAGCAAATGATATACATAAAACACTAAATCAGAGAATAAATTAGAGAGGGCTGGTAAAAAAATGCAACATCATTTCAAAGTAATGGCAAAAGTTAAGGATGAAAGAAACAAACCTTTGGCAAATGTACATTCTATAAGCAGAGAGTGGATTTCAAAATGATATATTCGTCAATTCATCATATTTCACTGGCAACAAATTCTGAAAAAGGTTAAACTAACCATACTAGTCCATCTCTTTAAACGTAGATACTGCACCAGCTTGTCTGCGATAATCGGAGGTTCATAGAGAGATATTATAATAATGTGCTCAATGATAAATAATTTCCTAAAATGGTTAGGCAATTACATTTTTTTACAAATGTTGTCCGAGTAGGATTATTTTCCCCCTTCATTATACCAATACATTTGTTTAGGCCTTTATCAGTGTGTTAACGCATATGTGCAGCAGCGTGGCTCGGTGGCCATGAATGGGCCACTTAATAATTAATTGCATTAATTTGTTGTGGGTGGGGGTCTGGGAGGCTGTCATGAGTTGTGTTGACAACAAGAAGATACAGAAAGAACCCAGCTTCATCCTGTCAGTAGAAATAAAGGCATTTAATTCCTGACACCAGAGCACTGCAGCCAATCAACAGGATCACAACAGTGTGTGTGTGTGTGTGTGTGTGTGTGTGTGTGTTTGTGTGTGTGAGAGCAATGATGTCATTCTGCTTGGTCTATTCCACCACTCAATGCAATACACACATCCTCCACCCTCCTCTCTCCCTGGCAGCACCGGCCAGCTGTCTCCCCTGCTGCTCTCAGCTGATGGAGTACGAGGGTCTGATGGGGATACGAAGGAAGAGGTGGGGGTGGGTGGGTCGACAGCTGAGCAGATGCAGGAGCCCCTCCTGGGTTTGCCAGGGACAGGCTCTTTCCCAGCAACCCCGCAGCCGTGCAGCTGCCCAGGCACCAGCTGTCCTGACGATCACACCAAACAGACCAGGGACTTCCTCACTGTGGTGGTTGGCTGAGGACGGAGTGGAGGCCGTGTGGTGGAGTCTCACTGTATTGGACCAGCTGACACTCTCTAAACCCCCCCCCCCCCAATCGCCCTTCTCCAGGCTGAAACTATCCCAGACAAAACATGCCTGGAAATGTCTCCCCTTTGACCTGTGGCCACTGGCTGGCAAACGGTAAACACACAAGGGTAACGTTTATTTGGAAACAAATTACTGGATTAAAGGGGGAAGTATACTTCAAACTGACTTTGTTGTAGAACTCGTCGTCGGTACGTGTCCACTCAAATACAAGAGAAAGTCGTGCATCCGACTGCCTGCCTGACTGCTCTCCAGGAATTCTATGTACACGGTATATGGAGGTATGGGTTTTACCAGTGATAACAATAAATCAATAAATTAAAATACACATTTTAACAGTTATGTAATCATGGGTGTGTTTTTAAATGTCACATTTGCTTCCATCACTTTTTGTTTATTCTAATGAATGTAAGTAATATTGAGGTCAATTTATTTTGTGCCATCATTGCATGCTGGTGTAACACAGCATGATTCGCCAATCAGGGGACCGTCTAAACTGTCAATCATGAAGTCTCACCTAATTTTTAAAGCCTCAAATAACTAACTAAAACCGTAGACGTAAACGTAGACTAAATTTACTTATTTTGAATTTTTATTTGGTCGATGTCCTAACATGAAGAAGGCAGGGTTTATCACCTGTAATGCAGCGAGCCGCCTGCTGGTGAACATGTTTGGGCTTAACTTTCGTTAAGGAGCTTTCATGTTGTCCACCTTTATGTACAATCTATAATAAAGTCTCTTTTATTCTAACTGCCCAGCAACCATCACCAGAGTAGGAGAAGATCTGAGATGCTAAAAACACGTGAACAATTGCAGTGAATAAGAGCTGAAGTT
The DNA here is from genome assembly GCF_949316205.1 of Platichthys flesus. Lineage (NCBI taxonomy): Eukaryota > Metazoa > Chordata > Actinopteri > Pleuronectiformes > Pleuronectidae > Platichthys > Platichthys flesus. The sequence continues at coordinate 21,642,190 of NC_084950.1, read as the reverse complement.
TTGATTGTCACTCAGTGCCCAGGTCCCCACAGATAACATGACCCACACTTACTGAAAGTGGACACATTCTTCCTATTCCTTAGCTTCTGAATGACCCCCTTTTAAGTGGGGTCTGTTTGTTACTAGTCCCACGATGAAGTTGTGACGTTTGATTACCTTGTTTCTGTAATCATGTCTTAAGAGTACTCTTCATGTGATCAGCAGCGTGACCGGAATACCTGGTATTTTATTCATAGTTAATATTCTCCTAAAAATATTCACTGATAATATTCTCCTAAAACTATTATAAAAAATGAAACTACCGGGATATACATTTTAATGCCACCATAGTTATGATAACCACAATGACCAACTGGATCCTTGTTTGCTTTTCTCCCTCTCCCTCTCCCTCTCTCTCTCTCTCTCTCTCTCCCTCGCTCTCACACACGCACACACGTAGAGGCAGATGGATAATGGGTGGGAATCGTGTGGATGAGCTTGAAGCTGGCAGGAACACAGAAACATGCCACCAGTGGGAGACTAAGGGTCACTGCTGTTAACTCGGCCATCCGTCCAGCTGACACTAAATTAAGTTACAGTTTAATTAACCTAATTAAATTAACGATGAACATTACAGTGTAATTTCATTTTCCTCCCAACATCAGTGGCTCTCAGTACATTTGGTGCATGGAGCCGGAAAATTACAACGTAAATTAAATCATATCACCCAGCAAGTTCACATCTCACAAACAATGAAAACACACACACACACAACCAGCTTGTGTGAGAAAAGTGAAATGATAAATGTGAAAAAGTTAAATAGAGAGGTTCGATTACTTGTTGAATTTTTGTAATGAATGTGAATATTCTTTATTTTACCTGCTCATTGTGGCACCTAATCTCAATCTAATTTGTCATCGATTTTAACTGGGTCAGTGAGGACAGAAGAAAAGTTTAACACTAAGTTGTTGTGCTCGTTTTCAAAATCCTGTTTGCCCAGTTCTAAGCAGAAATAACAATAAAAATCTGCCTCTGATAAAGCTAGAACTTCATGTGATGCCAAAAACCTTTACTGTCCACCATTTGAGAATATTTTAATTATGTAAGATAAATTAGCAGAAAAGATAATAAACTTTCCAGCAAAGTCCTTCATTGCTGTCATTTCCAAACTACAATAAACAGAGATTTCAGAAAACACTGTCATAGGTCATGCCCCCACACCTAACCTTAGATCAGTGTCCCCCACCCGACTTGGACCATCTCAGCTGTACCCATCCATCATAGGGGCCCCGGGCACTGGCCCGGGAACCCCTGAACCAACACTGGGCGAGTGACCACAGAGAAAGGTGAGCCCACTGTCCCCATCCCTCCCTCCATCACCTGTCACCTGTTATTGTCGTCACACATCAGCAGCTCCCTGACGCTACGCCCGCAGCTGCTGACCTGGGCGGCAGCTGACCTGGTGCATCCTGTAGGTTGGGGGGAGGTTGCCTCTGTGAGAGAGTGTGTGTGTGGGTTTAGGGTTGGTCTCTTGCCTGGACACAGACACTAATCCTCTCTACTGTAGATGAAGGCTTCTTTTTTCGCCCAGGGGCAACAATTGAAGCAAGTCACAATGGCACGTGTAGCACCTTCATCTGGGGGTAAAAGATGTTTACAGAGCCCCAAAGCAAAATGAGGAAAATGGGATTCACCAGCAAGGGGCGGAAATATGACTCCTTGTTTGGTCCAGTGTCAGTGATCACAAGCTTTTCATGCTTTGAAGTTACTCAGCATGTCCACCTCCATACATCTATTGATGTGAATAGAATTAGACTGAGAAAATCTTTTTTTCTGTGATACAGAAGAAGGTTGTTTTATATATGCTACTTCACATTAAAAGCATTGAGACAACTTAGCATTTTTATGTGGTTAGCACTTTTAATAACATAAGGGCTTTGCAGGAAGAAGAGAGGGGGGGGGGGGGGGGGGTTACGGAGAAAAACCAGGCATTATATAAACAAGGATTAGGATTATCCGTTGTTATTGAGAAGTTTGTCTTGGGAATTTGAGGAACATAACATGGCAATTTAAAGGTCCAGTGTGTAAGATTTAGGTGAAATGGATATAATATAATCCAGAAGATGTTTTCACAAGTGTGTTTCATCTAAACTGTACAAATTGTTTTTTCTTTACCGTAGACTGGACCCTTTAAATATACATTTTATATTTTTTATATTTACATCTTGAGCGGGTCCTCTCAATGGAGGCCGCTATGTTTTTAACAGTAGCCCAGACTGGACAAACTAAACAGAGTTTTAACGACTACTGAAAGTTTTAATGACTACTGAAGGTTATCAAAGGTTCTCCTTCATGTTTGGATGGGGAGGGTGAGGTGAGGGGTATTTAGCTGAAACATGAAACTTCACCACTAGATGTCACTAAATTATACACACTTAACCTTTAAACTGAGAAAGGTTTTAAAAGAATACTCCTGAGAGGTAGAGATTTCTTAAACTTAGTCCAGCTTTCAAAGTAGATCCTGCCTTTCCCATAATACAACTGGATGGCCTCTTTTATGAGATCATCCCAGCTTCCTAAATGATCCCTTCATGAAAACACCAGCGTATAAAGTAAAACCTTTTATAAAGTTTAGTTTTGTTTATAAAGCTCACCTCAGAACCAAGGGTGAAACTACACAACTGTTTTCACATGTGATCTACATTTAACTGAAGTCAATTTGTAAAATAAGTGGAGCTCCCTTGTCAGATTAGCATGTGCACAAAATTTACTTTCCTACAACCGAGGAGCAGTTTTCATTAGATTCTTGTCTGGAGGGTTCATAGATTTGGAGAAAAATCAGTGAGGGTAGTATGAATCCCATCGCATTATTTCCTGCTGTTTTCTATCATCCTCCTCTCCTCTCCTCTGTGACAGGGCTGCTGCTGGGAGATAATTGGAAAATTAATGAAGTCAAAGACATCAGATTATGACTGTTTGTTGCCTGGCGTCGTACCTCTCACCTCATAACAGGACCCAGCGGGATCCTGCCGATTCTGTAGCGTGAAGTCACAGAAGCGTGGCGCCCTGTGATGCTGCTGTTGCACATGTCACTTCCCCCGGGCCGTGTGATCGGGTGGAAGTCGTAGCTTTGGCACGATGAAGTGACAAAATCTTCACTGCTGACAGGAGCTGACTGTTCACAGGAAGCGTTTGAAGGGTTGAACTATATTACAGCAGCTTGTGAGGGTTTACGTGAGAGACAAACTGAGCAAATACTGGAAAGTAAAGAACAGTGGGCTTGTTGTTACCGCTGCAGCACATGACAACACTGACATTCATCCAATCTGTTTGCATTGACACTTCATCCATACAATTCAGGACTATCATCATCTCAGTACATAAGGATGTATAGATCGCAGCTTTTTGAGTCTTTACTTTGATAATTGGCACAATAAAAACATCACAGTGTAGATGAGATGTGTGAGTGAAGTGTGGCCTTAACTTTCAGAATCTGAAAAGGCCTGTAAGGCGTGGTTGGTTCCCGGGTACAGTTATATCGTGGTTTAGGAATAAAATCACATGTATAAATTACATAAATACATTTAAATGTATCCAATGTCGTGTTTGAGCTCAAATTATTGTAAAAAGGCCGGATAAGCTGAGATCAGAGTTGAGATGAAACTGTCAGAAAGTTTTGTATCATGATTATAGTGACGGAAATGTTCAGTTATCAGTATTATCATGGTATTGTTTAAAATCTCTTTTACACAAGTCCTGATGTTTCTTGTTGATTTTGTTAATAGCAGGCCTGTATTGATAATGGTCTTGTTTATCACCTTACTTTATGCATGTTCTCTTCATTGTTCCCCTCACAAATTCATATTTGATTTAAGATTGTTTTTAAGATTGGGCTGGTTCCACTTCATGTAACTGCTGCATCTTTATTCTCCGCCCTGAGCCCTGAGGTTGATCAACCTGATTTTTCTGTGATGAGATCTCGGTTATAAAAAATGAACGTGACGTGGCCTTGGCAGTGGCTGCTCCTGATCTCTGGGACAGTTTGCCTCCTTATATCAGAACTGCTCAGACCCTGGAAACATTTCAATCATTCAAGAGCATTCACCTTCAATTTGAGATGATGATTTCATCTTAACATTTAACATAGCATTTGGTTTTAAGCCTGTTCAGCCCTTTAGTCAACATTGGTTATTTTAAACGTGCTTTATAAATAAACCTTTGACTTGACTTGACAACAAAAGGACATATAGACATTCAGACATAGATTCCCTAAAATTAAAGTTTAAAAAAGAAGCACAAGAATACAAGGTGGTGATGACAGGAACTAGAGAAAGTGAAAGTGTTGACGCAGGATTAGAGACAAATGTTGGAGTGTCGTTGAGACCACCACACAGGCGAAGGCCATCCAACACCTCGGCTCTCTGTTGACGTGTGGGTGTGAGAGACAGGAGCTGGTCGCCACGATATCCAGAGGTGTGCAGACCACACAGGGGAAAATATAATCCCCTCGCCACCACAGGGTGATCCAAATAATGAGAGGGGGTGTTAAATGTCCTCTTCCTGTCTGATTTTGATTTGTTCCTCCCTTAATTTCAAAACAGCAACTGGGTCACATGAGGACAGAGAGGACTTGACCACATAGAGAGGAAGAAATTAAACTAAAAGCTGTGTGACGGTTTCACATGGGGGAAAGAAGAAGCCTGATGCCAGATGTTACAGTCACGGTGGATAATTGATGTCACATGGTGTTTAAAGATGGAAAATGAGGAGCTTCTCTGAACACCGTTTATTCTATGCTGTTACATGAGCCCCGTCATGAAGTATGATTGTAATACAGCTAGGGTTGCAAAGGGGCGGAAAATGTCCGGTAAATTTCCTGAAGCTTTCCATGGGAATAATCAGCTCTGGAATTTGGGGAATTAAAAAAAAATAATAATATTCGCAAATAAACGCTGCGCAATAAAAAACATCATTCAAACCTCTATTTTAAAGTTGTGTGGAATGCAGCACATGCTGCTCGGTGAATTTCAACCCTGCACTTTGCATTTCTCCATCCCTTGTGCAGGTAATTCCCAGCATCCTGCACACTACAGCAGGGCTATTGAGGCCTGCTGTAGTGTGCAGGACTAGTCAGGTAAGTTTCGATGATATTCCTGGGGGAAATATATTAGCATGCTGATTGAGGATTGTTCATCTGTTCATCTAGCGTCCTTCTATTAATTTATCCATCAATTGTATTTCTGTCAGACAACTCACGTTTGATCATGTAATATATTTATTACAACAGATTTAGTGTTTGGCGTCTAGGCTCCAACTTAATCACTCCCCTATATGATTACACAGGAATGATGGGAGTGATGAGCAAATACTTGTAACCCCCCGTTTGGAGCCTACAGGTGGATGCTGGGCCTACAGGTGGATGCTGGGGTGGTGGAGGGACTGAAGCAACAGGTAGCAATACTGCAGCAGCAGTGCGAGAAAGAGGGGCTGATGGGAAATGTCTCTCTGGTTAAATAGACCACCTGATAAGGTGGGTGTGTATTATAGCTGGTTGTGGAGATTGAGGTATGTCACATGATGTATGTCACGTGATGTATGTCACGTGATGTATGTCACGTGATTGGCGCCGCGCAGCTCGAGTTGCCTGCCAGAACTAGCTCGCAGGCGTCGCCATATTTCTGTCAGACAACTCACGTTTGATCATGTAATATATTTATTACAACAGATTTAGTGTTTGGCGTCTAGGCTCCAACTTAATCACTCCCCTATATGATTACACAGGAATGATGGGAGTGATGAGCAAATACTTGTAACCCCCCAAAACTGCACATAGTCGGAGCCTGACGTACGGATCGGTATCTGCTATGTGTGCGCCATTCACCGCCGCGGTGTGGCCATTCTCCGTAGGGGCATTAGCCTGCAGGAAAATATGCTAACTAGTGAACCTGTTATGTGAGCCATTCACCGCCGCGGTGTGGCCATTCTCCCTAGGCGCATTGCCTGCAGAAGAATATGCTACCTAGTGAACTGTTATGTGTGCCATTCACCGCCGCGGCGTGGTCATTCGCTGTAGCCAAATTGTCTGCGGGGGAATATACTACCTGGTGAGGTTCCCTATACGGGAATATAGTGAACTTGGCACATGGCAACATATGCACCGGAATTTCACCTTTAAGCCCAGCAAACCACCTGAAATGCAATAAAATAATCAGTCTGCAAAACACATACAAATTATTCATTCACATGTTTGTTTGTATCGCCAATATCCAAAACATGATTCGTTTCATCGGGCTTAACAAATGCGACATCCTGTCCTTAACCCTCGACAAGAGTAAGGAAAAACTACCAAAAAACCCCCATAAACAGGGGAAAAAGTAGAAACCTCAGAGAGAGCCACATGTGAGGGATCCCTCTCCCAGGATGGACAGGAACAGATGTATGCCATGGCAAGGGTGCAATGAATCCCTTGGCATCGTTCGCATTGTATCGTCACCATTTGAGGGGATAAAGGCGCGCCGAAACATGCCTGTGACTACCCCGGACGCGGATACGTGATGGATCCCGAGATCTGAGATGCAACAAAGGATTTATGCAGCGGAGATTACACATTAAAACATCAAGGCTGCAGATGATGTTTGAGAGTCAATATTCCTTCTTGTGGTGTCCAACATAGCATGAGTAGCATTGATGATGGAGTGTTGCAGTCATAGTGGTGCAACATCTTAGTGAGTGCGGGGACAGCATCCAGGTGTTAGGCCTCAGCTCTGGCAGGGATGGCGAAGCTTTGAGGAGATCTCGTCATGCATTTTCGACCATTGTTGGTAGGCAAGGGTGTCGTCAGATGGGTTGAAGAGGGATGCAAGCGTTTGATCATAGAGCAGAAAGAACAGAAAGCAGTATTATTCTTAGCAATGATAATTCAGAAGTCTCGACAAGATCTATCAGACTTGTTGTGAACATGTGTTCTTCTAATACTAGAGAGGATAAGGTCATGTAGAGGATTAAAATAAGCGTCCTTGTCAGATTTCCTATTATACTGCTTCCGTTATCGTATACTCTGACTCACCTTGACAACAATTCCGTAATAAGGAAATATAAAGCCAAGGTAAATGTTAGGTAAGACTGTCATCATTGAGGATTCATAGCTTTCTATTGTAGCAGCATGCAAGTGAAGTATGTCACCTGATATATGTCACATGATTTATGTCACCTGATGTATGGCACATGACTGAAGCAGCGCAGCTCGAGTTGCCTGCCAGAACTAGCTCGCTGGCTTCGCTCCATTTCAGTCAGACAACTTACGTTTGATTATTTATCTTATTTATTACGATATTTATTATTCATAGTAGAACAGGTTTGTGTTTGGCGTCTAGGCTCCAACTTAATCACTCCCATATGCTAACACAGGAATGATGGGAGTGATGAGCTAACACTGTAGCCCCCCAACACTGCACAGATTTGGAGCCTGACGGAGGAATCGGTATCTGCTATGTGTGTGTCATACACCGCCGCGGTGTGGCCATTCTCAATAGGCGCATGCCTGCCAGAGAAAATGCTACCTAATGAGCCTGTTATGTGTTCCATGCCACTGCAGTGTGGCTATTCTCCATAGGCCCATGCCTGCAGGAGAATATGCTACCTAGTGAGCCTGTTATGTGTTCCATGCCACTGCAGTGTGGCTATTCTCCATAGGCCCATGCCTGCAGGAGAATATGCTACCTAGTGAGCCTGTTATGTGTTCCATGCCACTGCGGTGTGGCTATTCTCCATAGGCCCATGCCTGAAGGAGAATATGCTACCTAGTGAGCCTGTTATGTGTTCCATGCCACTGCAGTGTGGCTATTCTCCATAGGCCCATGCCTGCAGGAGAATATGCTACCTAGTGAGCCTGTTATGTGTTCCATGCCACTGCAGTGTGGCTATTCTCCATAGGCCCATGCCTGCAGGAGAATATGCTACCTAGTGAGCCTGTTATGTGTTCCATGCCACTGCAGTGTGGCATTCTCCATAGGCACATGCCTGCAGGAGAATATGCTACCTAGTGAGCCTGTTATGTGTTCCATGCCACTGCGGTGTGGCTATTCTCCATAGGCGCATGCCTGCTGGAGAATATGCTACCTAGTGAGCCTGTTATGTGTTCCATGCCACTGCGGTGTGGCATTCTCCATAGGCGCATGCCTGCTGGAGAATATGCTACCTAGTGAGCCTGTTATGTGTTCCATGCCACTGCGGTGTGGCATTCTCCATAGGCGCATGCCTGCTGGAGAATATGCTACCTAGTGAGCCTGTTATGTGTTCCATGCCACTGCGGTGTGGCATTCTCCATAGGCGCATGCCTGCAGGAGAATATGCTACCTAGTGAGCCTGTTATGTGTTCCATGCCACTGCGGTGTGGCATTCTCCATAGGCGCATGCCTGCTGGAGAATATGCTACCTAGTGAGCCTGTTATGTGTTCCATGCCACTGCGGTGTGGCATTCTCCATAGGCGCATGCCTGCTGGAGAATATGCTACCTAGTGAGCCTGTTATGTGTGCCATGCCACTGCCACTGCAGGCATTCTTCATAGGCGCATGCCTGCAGGAGAATATGCTACCTGTGAAACTGTGATGCTTACCATGCACCCCTGTGGTGTGGTCATTCGCTGTAGGCACATTGTCGCGAGAGAATATATACTACCTGGTGAGGTTCCCCCCAACTGCCCTGGCTGTAGGAGAATATATTGTGAACTTGGCACGTGGCAACCTATACCCCAGAATTGAACACTCTAAGTCCAGCAAACCACCTGAAATGCAACAATTTATTTATTTATTTTTTTTTTTTTTTTTTTTTTTCCTCTGCTTCAACTTCTACAGACCTCAGAGTGACAATGGGAGCCACAACAACTAGGGCTGCACAATTAATCGAATTGCATGATCGTCAGCAATATTGACATTTAAAATGCGTGATTTGCTACAAGCGCTTTTTCGACTAACATACGCTAACCACCAGAGGGAGAACAAGATGGGAGTTGTCATGCACGCACCATGCAGCGGTAACCAGAACAAACGTTTTGTCTGCAGCCAGTTCCGGTATTTCTTAGAAGAGTAGAGACAGAGAGTAGCCAGTCACGGTGTCGTGTGAAAGGTAAATCAATTATCAGGAGCAGAAGGCGAGGAGCAAGTCCTTCGAAAAGGATCATCATCCATTGTTTGGTAGTTTTGGAATTTAGGGCAAGTGATGATAACCAAGAACAAATCATGCCAGAGTGCGTTTAGAGTTGTGTTTGCGCCGCATAGCAATACAACTACCTTGTTTAACCACCTGAAAAAAAAACAACCCACAAACCATAGTACAACAAGTGCATCAAGGCCAAAGCTAACATTACCTCCCTGAATCTACGTCCATGTCCAACGTCAACATATAGCGTATCCATCCCCATTCCCGAAGACACACTGGAATAACGGATGCGATCGCATTTCATTTGGCCAAAGACAGGTGTCCCATAAATACTGTGAGCAATGATCAAGCACAACAATGGAGCCGTACATGTCCCTGACAATTCACTGCATCGATTGTAATTTGCAATGAAGAGTCGATGCTTACAGACGTCATTTTTTCCATAAGAACCGACAGGAGAGTCGATTGCCCAGGACCTAATGAAAGATGTGTACATTAGCTGGAATGTAGCACAACATGGGAGTGAAAGCAGTGTTCTTGTGCATTTAAACATAAAAACGCTATATAAAAAAAAAAAAGATGTTGTTCCTAAGATGTATTAATAATCATGATATTAATATTGATCTAAATAATCGTAATTATGATTTTGGCCATAATCATGCAGGCCTTACGACAACGCTGCGCACAGAAGTGTTGTGGTGTCTTGACACAACAGTAAACCACCACTCTCTCACATCCAATGAAAGATGTTCAGAAATTTTCAAAGAAGGTTTCCCGAGACGGACATCGCCAAGACGTTAATATGCGGAAAGGAAAACCCGGGTACTGCTCAGTGTGTCTATGAACTGTTTCTCACACCACAAGTAGATTATGACCACCAACAGTAGATTCTGACATATTTACTTCCTCAAAGTGCACCAGATTGTAGTCGACAATCCGAAGACAAAATAGTTGCCCGTGAATTTAATATTCGATCATTCGTTAGTTACCTCATAGCGCGTGTTATTCGCGCAGCTGTAATAGACTTTGTTTTACCGGAGGTGCTGATGGAAGTAGCTGAGGAGTGAGCCATCTCGCTCCCTTCCTATCCCTGAAACTCGGGCATGTGCAATGGGACAAATATAGCACATGGCACGTCCGTTGCGAAATCATCGCATGCCAGAAGTCATAAGAAAGTCATATATACAAGTTATTTACAATTATTGCATTCAACATCTATGAGGGCCCATTTGAGGGTTCAGTATCTTGCACAAGATTGAACCCCCACCTTTGGTTGGAGGAAGACCACTCTACCCACATATATATTATATTATATAATTGAATTTTCAGGAATAACAAAACATTTTACCTGCAGCATTTGATACCTTTGGGAAAGGTACTGTTGTCAGGAGACAGGAGCTTCAAACCCATGGCTGGAGATTAGACTACAACTCCCATAATCCTGCTGGAGTGACGTACCAGGAAGTACTATAGCACAAGCCGGTACCGTTGTTTACATCACGTGCAGGGAAGATGGCGTGTGATTCGAGACTGAATTGTTTCATTCATAACGTTCAGTGCAGACTTCATTCAGCAGAGGAGACAGGATGAAAGCCCCAGCGGATCCAGGCGCGCTTCCTCTGCCTCCGAGGGACAACATCCCGCGGTGAGGGAGAAGTTGGTAGAGCAGAGATGTCCCGGGAAGAATCCGTCAGCGAAGCTGCCGTCAGTGACGCTGCCACCGGCGTTTGTTCGGCCTCGCGGAACCGCCTTCAGTCAAGAAGTAGTTGAAACTAACTCGTGGCTCAGACCGGATGAATTAAACGCTTCGGGTGCGCAGCTCCTCCAAGATGTGGTGCGCGCTGAGAGGCCCGCGGGAGTCGTGGTGCAGACGCTTGACGTCCGTTTCACACGTAGTGAATCTTAAAGGACCGAGCCGAAATTACGGAAATAATGCGAACTTTTCCGGAGGAGGAATCACGGATTGAGAGAGACAACGACCCACGGAGGAACAACGGTCACTTGGTCAACAACTGAGACGCTGAAGCAACAGGTAGCAATACTGCAGCAGCAGTGCGAGAAAGAGGGGCTGATGGGAAATGTCTCTCTGGTTAAATAGACCACCTGATAAGGTGGGTGTGTATTATAGCTGGTTGTGGAGATTGAGGTATGTCACATGATGTATGTCACGTGATGTATGTCACGTGATGTATGTCACGTGATTGGCGCCGCGCAGCTCGAGTTGCCTGCCAGAACTAGCTCGCAGGCGTCGCCATATATATTTTTTAAAGACGATGCCAACTATTTATATATCTGGCATTGCATTAGTGTTTGTTTACAAGCTTTTTTTCTCATCTTATCCTACAGAACACTTCTACGTGCACTATCTCATGTGTGGAGACATTTCACCCTAGCCAATTACACAAATGTCAAGAAGCATATAGTCAAGTGCCCAAAGTTTCCTCAGGGCTCAAATCAGCCTATGACAAAGCAAAATGTTTATATTTATGTCTGTATATGACAAGGTAAATACAGTTAGTATAAACTACCCACACAATTTTCGTTAATTCCCGTTAATTCCTGTAAATTCGCATATGTACCCGTATATTCCCATGGAAAGTTTCCCAGTTTGAATATTCCCGGAATTTTGCAACCCTAAATACAGCACACCATGATCTCCTGTCGCTGGTTTACTTTGTGTGTGTGGGCAAATAATCTTCAACATGCTGCACAGCCCCATCATCTTCCTCATTGTCTTTATAGAAAACACAACATTCACTGAATGACTTTTTTATGATTTTCCTCTGACTGAGGGCCCTAGATCTATACACCTGCAACATGCCATTACAATGGTAACACATCAGGTTAAATGTATGTCATTAGTATGAATAGGTCCTATAGATTGCAACAGAAACAACAGTTTTAAACGCAAAATTCTAAGTTTTGGCTAATCCGGAAGATTTCAAATACAAACAAATAGATTTTTGTGCCTCTGTAAGATTATATTGTTTTCCTGTTTTGACATGTTAAAAATGTGGGTTCTATACATTGGAAAGTAAAATAATAGCAGTGTAAAATATAACTTTTACACTGCATCAAGGAGGCTATGTTTTCATCTGCATTAGTTTTGTAGGTAGCAGGATTAAGCACAAACGAATGAGAAACATTAGGAGAAAGGGAGTTTTATAATATCACCTTGAATAATTCATAGCGCTTGATTTAAAAAAAATATATCTATAAGTGTGAGAATGTTGCAAATCCCCCCCAAAAATGTATAGAGTTAACTGTAGATTCATAAGGGGACTGTTGGACCTATGCGACCCTTTGCGAACTCTACTGAGTGTCCAAGTAGTTTCCGCTTGGTTTGGGTTTGATAGTCAGCATGTAGATCTGACATTTGGTGTTTTTCTTTTTATATTAATGCTATGATTCTAACACTTAACAAGACAAAATATATGAATAAGATACCAAAAATGAAAAAGAATATTGAGGCAAAACAGTGGGTCACAGAAGGCCGAAAAGACATTGCATATAGAGTAGAGTATTTATGTAATATTATCAGAAATCAGTAACCAGCATCTTCATGGTGCTTAAATCTTATCCAGCATCAACAACCAGGAAGGGGAGGAAACAGATGGAGAGACATTTGCATTCCCGAGCAGTTGGAGTTTCGACATGTTCGCTCACTCATTTGGAGGTATGGTGGCCTGAGCGGGACAAAGAGCCAAGGCCAAATAGATTTGGCTCTGAGGAGACAACAGCTGGAAGGAGCGAACCAGGAAGTCGCTCCACTTCATTAAAGACCCAGCAGGGGAGCAGCAGAGCTTCTCCCTGTCTCCTCCCACTCTCTCCATCATTCTGCTCCTCCCTTCTGTTTGTCACCACACATGCACAAACGTAAGCACGCACACACACACACACATGCACGAACGTAAGCACGCACACACACACACACACACACACACACACACACACACACACACACACACTCACACACACACATAAACTCATTCCCACTGCAGAGAGACAGAAAACAACATTTTGAAGTTTGTGTATCATTTTCTTCAAAATGATACACAGGATGAAATAAAAAATGAGCCTGGTGCTCATTTTTATTTCATAATGTGGTTTCTAACGTCTGCTGAGATGCAGTCACTTCTAAGCTGAGGTGGATAATAATGTTATGGAGCCCCTAAAATCCTGAAAGGTGACATTACCTCCGCAAAGCAGGTCATGTTTCCCCTCCTGTCCGTTGGTTTGTATGTAAGATTTTGCAGAAACTACAAGATGGATTACCATGAAACTTGAAAGGAGGCAGTAGAGTTTAGGAAAGAACCCATTCAATTTCTGTGGGGATCCTGATCAGGAGGCAGATGCAGGATGTCTTTCTAACATTCAAGTAATTGACCTTGATGGAAAAAATCTGGCCCATTTAGGGGACCGGCATTTATGAGTGTTTGTAATTTGGTGAAAATTAAAATTAAAACCCAGATCCATTGATTGCATATTTGGTTTCATGAGGTTACTGCTGTGTTCCGCTCTAGAATAATAGTTATATATAAAAATTAGATCTTGATAAAAAATAAAAAATTCAGAATTTCGGGTGCTCAATCAAATGTTTTATTTTTATTCTAATTACTACCTTTTCATTTTATGTTGTAAAACACTGTATTGATACTTTAACACCTCACTGTGAGCACTCTTCACCAGCAAAACTGATGAAATAACAAATGACAGCAACAAGTCCACGGATCTGTCAGGTCTGCAGTGTAGTGCATAATAACACTCTCTGCTGTGTGTGTATGTGTGTGTGTGTGTTTGTGTGTGCGTGTGTGTGTGTGTGTGTGTTTGTGTATTCTTAATTCTTCTCTGAGGTGGTCAGTAACTCTTTCCCTACTAAGCTCTTCTGATCTGACCCTCTCTCCAGCAGCAGCAACCCTAATCTCATGCACAGTGAATCCTGGCCACTTTCTTAAAAGTGTGTTTGTGTGGGTGAGTAATGTCGCGTGTTAGCACCAGCTAAATTAAAACTTTACCCTCCTACCCTCCTCTGATTCATTTCTTCGAGATTTGACCCTGCTGCTTGAAAAACTGACCATCACACACTCATCTTTTAGCAGTCCAAAACACTCTTTAAACACACACACACACACACACACACACACACACACACACACACACACATGCTGTGGCCTTTTGGCATCACAGGCCCCATCAGCAATAGTTGATCACTTCATGATTTGCTCATTCAGTGATTGATGGACAGAACCCCCCTCAGCACCACAAAAGAAGACACCTGTTAGAATCTGCTTAATCCTAGTCAGCGGCCCTGCTCTCGAGGCTGTTTGGGGCCCCGTTTAATCCGCACAAGGGCACAGGGCCAAGGCCAGGGTAGATTAGACCCCCACCATCCATCATCTATCTATACACACACACCTCAGAGTCTGCCCCCTATAACGAGGGGTTTGAATTGGCCCCTTAATCCTTGGACTCAGCGGAGCCCTCTACGCAGCACACACCTACCTCCCCCCCTCAGCAGAAAGCCTGTAATCTCCATGCATCGCCTTCCCACTTGCAGACCTGGCTCAGCCCAGCCCAGCACTCACTTAGCCCCCCTCCTCCACCACCTTTCCCCTTCCCCAGTGGGGCTGAAAGCCCATTGATTTGTTGATTTCTCTTCTTTTGTTTGCAGCCGGCCGAGTGTTAACGAGACATCCAGGGTCCGGGGCCCAGTGCCAGGACTTTTGGCATGGGAGATTAAGGTCCTGATCTGGGCATCTGTCACTGCCCAGTCTCCCTTGTGGCTCTGGGACAGGCCTCTCTGCCAGGCATTTTCAGAGTGATGATGCAAAGAGGAGAGGAAATGACCACTAATAAAAAATAGTGTTGGAATATATTTTGACATCAGATGCAATTTGACCCGACGGAGTGGCTTTGAGTGTCTCATCAGCATAAAGACACATCAGAACAAACACATGCAGCAAAAATATACGTGACAAATGGGGAAAAATACAAAGAAACAGATCCATGCAGGACTAGGGCCATATATAAATTCAATAGATCAAGAATTTTTGGGGGATCTGCTCCAACTTTCACACACGCTGTCCCCTAAACGAGTTTTTCCCCATCAAGATCCATTAATTATTCTCTGATAAATCAACAATAATTTTGAAAAATTACCTCTCTCACAATGTTAAGGAAAGATTACCCCATGATCCGGATCTAGACCAAAGTTATTCTCCCAAGTAACATGGTAGTCCATCCAGAAGTGTTTGTGTGATGCTTCTCACGTCAATGATTCTTAATAGAGCCCTAACAGAAAGAATCTTTCCTTCCAGCTTTAAACATGCTGTGGCCCAACCTATTTTAAAGAAACGTCACCTTGAACCCTCTGTTCTTAGCATCTTGGGCCAATCTCTTAACTTCCACGGTTTCAACCCAACTTTTATCTTTTATGTGTCATAATAACATATTTGAGAAATTTCTGTCAGGTTCTAGACAATTATACAGTACAGACACTGCCCTCCTCAAAGTAACCAATGACCTTCTTTTAGCAGCTGACAGAGGAGAAAGCAGTTTTAAACGTCCAAGACCTAAGTGCAGCCTTTGATACTGTAGAACCTGGGTTGGCATCAAGGATACTGCACTTAGTTGGTCTCTATCCGTTACCATGGTGAATGGTAGTATTTATACTCCACATGTACGTTCAACACACTCAGAGTTAACTGAAATCACACAGAATAGCTGAACCATCTCAGGGTTGATCAGCACAGAGGTCAGGGTTAGCTTCAGTTTCTTGCTTTCTGAAAAAACAAGATCAGAAACAACACCAACATCACAAAACGAATGCAATGTAGAACAAAAAAATCATAAAAGCTCTTAAGTACGTTTTGAACAGAAAGTTTACTTGGACTTGGTCTCCCTCTAGTGGTTAAAACATATATCACCTACAGGCTGAAGAGGAGATTTTTTTTTTAAAGATACACTTTTACATTATTACACGTCATTTGGCTGAGGCTTTTGTCCAAAGCGACTTACAATTAGTACACTCATCATTCATGAGGGGCCATTTAGGGGTTCAGTATCTTGCCAAGGTCACTTCAGCATGCAGATGGGAGAGAGTGGGTTTTGAACCAGCAACCTTCTTGTTGAAGGACCACCACTCTAACCACTAGGCCACACCGTCCCAACTTACAGTACAGTACTTA
This sequence comes from Platichthys flesus, assembly GCF_949316205.1. Lineage (NCBI taxonomy): Eukaryota > Metazoa > Chordata > Actinopteri > Pleuronectiformes > Pleuronectidae > Platichthys > Platichthys flesus. Next base: position 21,625,867 of record NC_084950.1, on the reverse strand, counting down.
TGTTTGTGTGAAGTTAAACTGATGTGTTGGATTTTGCTTTAAAATAAACTTGATTCATTTAAATTTAATGAAAACATGTCACAATGAATAGGTGGTACTCCATTGATAAAGGCAAACCACAAGAAAGTGATATGATATGCACATATAACATTACCTATGTAATATTTCATATATTTATTTTATTTTATTTATTATTGTGTGAAGCTATATAACCGTCACCAGTGTATATAATTTTGTTTCTTTTGTTTCTGTCATGTTTTTACATGTGGGCCTTTTGCATTTCTAATGTAGTGAATAATAAAGGAGAAAACAGCTCTGTTTATTTCTCTTCAAAGAGGAAGTATTAAATTTCATCTCCTGACTAATGAGAATAAACACTGCGAGTTCGGCCATTGTTCTCTGCTCTCTGACACTACGAGAAGTCGAAGTGTGAAGGCTATTTCTACATGTGTTCTTTTACTCTACACCTGCAGCTGACGGCAGATGTCTTGGTTGAGTGAGGCTGGAAAACTAAAATATGTCCTGGCTATGTTGAACTTGCTTTGCAGTAGAGCCCCAGGATTTCTATCTCCCTGAGTTGAACGCCAACATTTGTATCTTCTGGTTTCCGACCTGTGGCTTCACTGCCACCGACGGGCACCAGTCCTCCTCCGTCCAGGACTCTCTTGGGATCTGTTGTCAGCTTTCCCTGAGCGTCACAGCCCCAGCCCTCGGGAATGGTGTCTCCATGACGCTCATGCAGCCTCACCTGTTCACATTACACATTCAGGAGAAGAGTGGGATGACTTAACATACACACATATCTTATTTAGCTGATAAGAACACAACATGTGATGTCATTGTATCAGGTAGTCAATGATTCTGAGTAATAATTTCTGTCCAATCACAAACTTAAATAAGGCTGGGTGTATATTAGTCAAATAATTCAAAACTTCCTTGTCCAATGAACAACCATTGTGAACCATGTTAACAAATCCAGAGATATAAATGATATTAATCAGACAAACATGTGTTGTGTGAGAATGTAAAATCTTACCTTCTCTGGTGGCCTGTAGGTGAAGAGGATTATGGAAACAGAAACTCTAGACCAAATGAAAGGAGGGTGGGGCTGGAGCCGATTGAGCCAGACAAAGTGCCTTCACACAAATGATTTAATAATAACCTTTTAACTTCTAATGTTTAATCTTGACATTGGAAGGTGTGTGGCACATGGGTGTTTAGTCACCTGTCTTGATAAAAGGTCTGCTAAGCGATGCTGACTGTTTTGAAGACTGTGAATTTGTGACATACGATATACTGTACTTTAATTGTTCAATTCTAACTTTTACATATTAAGGCATAATTCCCTCAGACTCATTCGACATCACGTAGAGCCAAGTAGATGTCTCAAGAGTCAGATTGACCTTGTTGTGGAACAGCCTCATGCAGCCGAGGGAGCAGAAAACATAATATTTTCTACTCATGGCTAGTTTGAAACAACATCGAACTATCAGGAGAGGGAGGGTTGTCCAGCGTAGAGTAGGGGCGTGACGGAAGACGGCTTCTTGTCACTTCCTGGATTCCTTGACAAGAGGCAGGGGACTACAGCTGTGGACCAATAAGGGAGAACCAAATTGATTTGCGGTGACTCCCCTTCAATCTTTTATAATCAATCATATTAAATCTACTGTTATAATTATATCAAACCCGTTTTGTTCGGGGCCATTATTAACTACCTATTGCTAACTGATTTAGCCTAGGCTGTGATAATTGTCCATAGCTATGTTGTTCAACTTTCATTGCATCTCAATAACTACTTGAATTGGACCAGCCCGGCTCATCTCTTCTTTAGGATAAACCAACACGCCTGACTGTTGTTACAACTAAAATAATCCACATCCAGCTGCATTGGCCCCCCATAGAATAACAATGTTCTGGGAATAGATGCACTGTATGAATGTGTTTGTAAATGGGTGAAGGTAAAAAACTGTACTGTAAAGCGCTTTGAGTGGTCATCAAGACTAGAGAAGCGCTATATAAATATAAAACCAAAACCATAAAACCATTGGTGTGGCATCATCTCTGCATCAAGGAGGTGACGTGCAGTTTGTACGGCATGCCCTGACAATCTATAATGATAAACCTGATCTCAGCTTTCCAAGTGCCACTGTGATGATTAATGAGAAAACAGGAGCTCCTTAAAAAACAGTGATGAGGAACCTCAGGTCCACATCAAAAGAATAAACTTCTTTATTGAACTGTCCACAAGGACTACGTGTCTAACCTCGTCCCAATCACACCTCAGCTTTCTAAATGAAAGATCTCTGTCAAGCTGAGCCCAATCCCACACAAAAAACATTGCCACCGAAATTGAAGGACTTCCAGAACCACAGACGGCGCACGCTCTCTCTGCAACTGCTATTTTGCATTGGGAGAGCACCGTCATGCGTTGGTGGTACTGGTCAACCTATTTGACCTCCATTTGTGTCAAACTAGAGGGAGTGGAGTTCTGTCATCCATCTATATTTATAGTCTGTGATACCGACATGTATGATGACTGGTCTATGTCATGTTGAATTCTGTCGTTACGATTTAGCTCTGTATTACAACTCACAGAATTGTATTGTAATTTTCAACATTGGTGTGAATGATCAGATGCAGGTTCTCACACCTGTCAGAAGGAGACGCTTAAAACACTTTATATATAGGGATTAAAAAAAGTTTACCCTGTCTCTCTGTCGGACCTTCGCAGTGTGACACAGACCGGAAGTCAAAACAGCGGTAGCAGCATTACCTCGGTGTATGCTAGCTGTTAGCTAGAAGACAATGGTGGTTGTGTCTCGGGTAAATATTCAAGTAGTTGACGGAGCAGTGATGTCTTCGGTTCAGTGCTTGAGAGGATTCATCAGTGAGCGACTAACCGCTGCTGCCGAAGAAATATTCACAGTGTTTGAAAAAACCATCATCAAGTACGAAGAAGAGGTCGCTCGCCAGCGCAGACTGCTTGACGTCGTTTTGAAGCCTGAAATAAGGCTTCACCGGATCGGTATGTACAACCACAATGTGACTGGTATGGAATTTCTTGGTTTCTCTGTGTTTCCTCCACTTACAGATAATGGTCGAGCCTGGTCTCATTTACAAACCTTGCCTTTCTTACTTTAAATAAAAATAATTTTGGATCACTTCCTTTCAAATGCCCAACATGGGTCAAAAGTGCTATAGATTGGTATATATTTGAAATCAATTTAATATTCTAAGTATTCAATAATTATCTTGTTTTTGATTAACAGATCATTATTTTTATCAGTCAACAATTACTAGTACAGGATGTATTCACATTAGGGCACCTGCCAATCATTTCACACAGCTGCAGATAAATGCCTTGTTTTACAATCCATGGCTAGTGAGGAAGAGAAATATGCAATATAATATTTAGCTTTTATCTAATTGACATTATTTTTTAGCTAGCTAATGATAGCTACATCACCAAAATAAAACTTGGAATAGAATAGTATATAAAAATAGACTGATTGATATGACTTTGAAAATATTCTTGTGCTTCTGATTTTTTTTATCCAGAGTGCTAGTATCGCCGTCACACATTTCTAGTTTTATTTTGTTGATCTAGCTATGGGTAGCTAGTTAGAAATTAATAATTCAACAGCTTTTGTGCATATTAAAGACTTGCATGCATCAGTTGTGCAGAATCAGCCATGTGAAATGAATGGCAGATTCTCTGTAGGGAGTACATACTGTATGGGTTTGACCCATGATGACTCAATTTGTCGAATTGATGAAGAAATACAAAATGTATGTTTTGTTCATGAAGTAAGCAATCAAAATAATGATTTGATATGATGTATATAAAATATTTAACAAATACCTCTAATATAAAATGATAAAATCTATTTATTTCAAAGGTACAGCAAAAACAATACTCAGCCAAGGAACAATAGACTCAGATTGATCAAGTGAGGACTAGATGATCACAAAGAAGCAAATGACTCTTTAGAACATACTTTCATCTTTGTGAAAATGTATTCTATTTTAAAATAAGGAAGCTGGTTTACTTTCATGTCAAGACCACATCACACCAAGTCCTGATCTATAACATCTGAACTTGGACTAGTACTTAATACGGACCTGACCATATATGGTCTGGATGGAGAAAACACTACATGTTCCTTTATTTTGTTATTGCTTTATAATTATCTTCACAAATTTAAATGTTCGTTTCAAACAACATCTATTCATTGAAAATATTAAACTCTTACACAACAATATGTAGAGATAGAACTGGAGAAGCAGTTAATAATGTTACTTAGCTTTCACAATAATTAACAAATCTGAAACTATATTGTCTTTATTATATAATAACAGTTTTAACCTCTGTCTTGTGCCTCTTTGTTCCTCCAGAGTTCCCTCAACAGAATGCCTGTAATGAGGAGGAGGTTCTTACTGACCAGCAGCTCTGTAACCAGGAGAGGAACTCCAGTCTGGGGCAAGAGAACCCAGAACCAATTAAAATTAAAGGGGAACAGGAGGAAATGTGCATCAGTCCGGAGGAAGAGCAGCTCGTACTGAAGCAGGAGACTGATACCTTCATTCTGACTCCTGATTCTGTGGAAAGTGATCCCAGAGAACCAGAATCAGAGGGTGAGCACCAGCTCCTCTCTCACAACTCTACTGTAGCTGAGAGTCAAGATCAGAACAGAAGAAAACATGTGGAATCAGGATCAACTAGCAATGAAGAACCAAAGCCACAGAAGAGTCCTCATGAAAACAGGAGTCAAAGTAAAAATGTTTACATATCAGAGATTACCGCTGATACTCAGAGTAGTGGAAATTCATTCAAATGTGACAAAGGTGAAGGTTTTATGTATAAACATCAAATGAAAATACATCTGAGAAACTACACGGGTGAGAAACCTTATTTATGCAAAATATGTCAGAAACGTTTTATTGGGAAGGTCTACTTCAACGTCCACATGAGGAGTCACGCAGGTGAGAAGCCATATTCTTGCAAAACATGTGGAAAACGTTTTTCAAACTGTGGGCATTTGAAAATCCACACTAGAATTCACACAGGCGAGAAGCCATTTACTTGCCAAACATGTGCAAAACGTTTTAGAACCTGTGGGCATTTGAATGTCCACATGAGAATTCACTCAGATGAGAAGCCATTTACTTGCCAAACATGTCAGAAAACTTTTGTAGATAATAGTACATTGAAAAGCCACATGAGAATGCACACAGGTGAGAAGCCATTTCATTGCAAACTATGTGGGAATGGTTTTGGACGAAGGAGTGATTTGAAAGTCCACATGAGAATTCACACAGGTGAGAGGCCGTATTCTTGCCAAACATGTGGGAAATGTTTTGGACGTAGTGGTGATTTGAAAGCCCACATGAAAGTTCACGGTGGTGAGAGGCCGTATTCTTGCCAAACATGTGGGAAAACCTTTGCACGTAATAATGACTTGAAAGCGCATGTGAGAACTCACACAGGTGAGAGGCCGTATTCTTGCCAAACATGTGGGAAATGTTTTGGACGTAGTGGTGATTTGAAAGCCCACATGAAAGTTCACAGTGGTGAGAGGCCGTATTCTTGCCAAACATGTGGGAAAACCTGTGCACGTAATAATGACTTGAAAGCGCATGTGAGAACTCACACGGGTGAGAGGCCATATTCTTGCAAAGCATGTGGGAAAGGTTTTGGTCAAAGTGGCCATTTGGCAGCACACATGAGGAGACACACAGATGAGAGGCCTTATTCTTGCCATACATGTCAGACAAGTTTTGGAGAAAGGAGTCAATTGAACATCCACATGAGAACTCACACAGATGAGGAGCCATTTTCTTGCCAAACTTGTGGGAAATGTTTTGGACGTAGGGGTGATTTGAAAGCCCACATGATAGTTCACAGTGGTGAGAGGCCGTATTCTTGCCAAATATGTGGGAAAGCCTTTGCACGTAATAATGACTTGAAAAAGCATGTGAGAACTCACACTGGTGAGAGGCCATATTCTTGCAAAACATGTGGGAAAGGTTTTGGTCAACGCAGGCATTTGGCAGTACACATGAGGAGACACACAGAGCTTTACTCTTGCCATACATGTCAGACAAATTTTGGAGAAAGAAGTCAATTGAACGACCACATGGAAACTCACACAGATGAGGAGCCTTCTCTTAATTTACAACCATGAAAGGGCATTTAAGATTCATACAGGTAAAAATGTGTATGTTTACAAAATGAGGCTTCATATAAATTTAGTGTTGTTGAAGATAATAAATGATCTGGTACTGCATGGTCATCCTGAAACTACAGTCTGCAGGGGAGATACCAACTCATGTAGTAGATCTTCTATGTGGCCTAATGAAATGTACCATATTAATAAACTTGTATTTGAATAACCATCATTTTTTCTTCAATGCTGGCTCTTCAGTTCGATGTTGCCAATTTGGGATTAATTATGAGAATTTTTACTCAATTGACTGTGAAAATATATATGTCTATTTCAAACTCTGTATTCATCACTGTCTACATACTACCATGTAGGGCCGGGAGATATGGAACAAAAAGCTTAAATTGCCTCTTTGTTCCTCCAGAGCTCCCACAGCAGCATGCCTGTAATGAGGAGGAGGCTCTCACTGACCAGCAGCTCTTTAACCAGGAGAGGAACTCCAGTCTAGACCAAGAGAACCCAGAGCCACGACAAATTAAAGGGGAACAGGAGGAAATGTGCATCAGTCCGGAAGAAGAGCAGCTCGTACTGAAGCATGAGACTGATACCTTTATGTTGACTCCTGATTATGAAGAAAGTGATCCCAGAGAACCAGAATCAGAGGGTGAGCACCAGCTCCTCTTTCACAACTCTACTGTAGTTGAGAGTCAAGATCAGAACAGAAGAAAACATGTGGTATCAGGATCAACTAGAAATGAAGAACCAAACCCACAGAAGAGTCTTCATGAAAACAGGAGTCACAGTAAAAATGTTTACATATCAGAGATTACCGCTGATACTCATAGTAGTGGAAATTCTTTCAAATGTGACAAAGGTGAAGTTATTATGTACAAACATCAAATGAAAATACATCTGAGAAACTACACAGGTGAGAAACCTTATTTATGCAAAATATGTCAGAAAAGTTTTATTGGGATGGTCTACTTCAACGTCCACATGAGGAGTCACGAAGGTGAGAAGCCATATTCTTGCAAAACATGTGGAAAACGTTTTTCAAACTGTGGGCATTTGAAAATCCACACGAGAATTCACACAGGCGAGAAGACATTTACTTGTCAAACATGTGCAAAACGTTTTAGAACCTGTGGGCATTTGAAAGTCCACATGAGAATTCACTCAGATGAGAAGCCATTTACTTGCCAAACATGTTCAAAAAGTTTTAAAACCTGTGGGCATTTGAATGCCCACATGAGAATTCACTCAGATGAGAGGCCATATTCTTGCCAAACATGTCAGAAAAGTTTTGTAACTAATAGTACATTGAAAAGACACATGAAGATGCACACAGGTGAGAAGCCATTTCATTGCCAAATATGTGGGAATGGTTTTGGACGTAGGAGTGATTTGAAAGTCCACATGAGAATTCACACAGGTGAGAGGCCATATTCTTGTCAAACATGTGGGAAAACCTATAAACGTAAGAGTGATTTGAAAGTCCACATGAGAACTCACACTGGTGAGAGGCCATATTCTTGCAAAGCATGTGGGAAAGGTTTTGGTCAAGGGGGCCATTTGGCAGCACACATGAGGAGACACACAGATGAGGAGCCATTTTCTTGTAAAACTTGTGGGAAATGTTTTGGACGTAGTTGTGATTTGAAAGTCCACATGAGAATACACAGTGGTGAGAGGCCGTATTCTTGCCAAACATGTGGGAAAACCTTTGCGCGTAATAGTGACTTGAAAAAGCATGTGAGAACTCACACTTATGAGAGGCCATATTCTTGCAAAACATGTGGGAAAGATTTTGGTCAACGCAGGCATTTGGCTGCACACATGAGGAGACACAAAGAGCCTTATTCTTGCCGTACATGTCAGACAAGTTTTGGAGAAAGAAGTCAATTGAACGACCACATGAAAACTCACACAGATGAGGAGCCTGCAACACTTGATAAAAGCTTCTCTTAATTTACAACCATGAAAAGGCATTTCAGGTTTAATTGTATATTAACAAAATGAGGCTTTATATAAATTTAGTGTTGTTGAAGATGATAAATTATCTTGTAATGCATGGTCATCCTGCAACTACAGTCTGCAGGGGAGATACAAACTCATGTGGTAGATCTTCTATGTAGCTTAATGAAATGTACCATATTAATAAACTTGTATTTGAATAACCATCATTTTTTCTTCATTTCTGGTTTTTCAGATCGATGTTTCCAATCTGAGGATAATTATGAGTACCATTTTTACTCGATTGACATGAAAATATATGTCTATTTCAAACTCTGTATTCATCACTGCCTACATACTACCATGTAGGGCCGGGAGATATGGGAAAAAAAGCGTAAATTAATGGGGATAGACTTAGACATTCTTACATTGACAACAACAGTATAAACCCATTTAATAGCAAATATGGACACATCATTAAATATGAATATCAAACAGTAGTGAAAGATTAACAACTAAAAATCGAAATAAGGAAACAATGGGCTTTATTTACTAACGTGCGCAGAAATGACTTTACTCTGCAGAAAATAAGTGAGTGCCAAAAATGTCTCGCCGGATTCACGACACCTGTGTACCAGCCGATTTTGTTCTCACCATCATGTGTATGTTTGTGAATTCGAATCAATCTACAGTGGATATAAAAAGTCTACACACCCCTGTTAAAATGCAAGGTTTTTGTGATGTAAACAAATGAGACAAAGATAAAACCTCTCTGAAATGTGTCCACCTTTAATGTGACCTTTAACGTGAACAATAGAAATTGAAAACAAACTGAAATCTTTTAGGGGGAAAAAATTAAAAAATTAAATAATGTGGCACATTAAACTCATGTTAAATAGTAGTCAGTACAACCCTGCCATAATTTACAGTGACTCTGATTAATCCCAAATAAAGTTAAACTGAGGGGGAAGTGTGTATGGCCTGTACTTCAGTCAGCCTCCGGGAGGCAGTCAAGACTCGGCATCACCATTCACATTGATATAAAGTCCACTGAGAAAACAGATGTCATTGTGTGGTTGTGAGAAGATCTGTAAACCGGTTACTTTGGTTTGAGTTTGAAAACCACACTTGTATAACTGAAACTCTGAAATATCAACTGAGGGAGAAAAGTTTTAAATGATTTTGAAGTCCTACCTTGGCCTCTGCTTCCATGTTTTTTTTTATAAAATAATTGTCTCTGACATCAACAGTCAAACCCATGAGACCAGAACTTTATAATGAAACAGGAAGTTAAACAACTTCACACACATGTTCTGTTTATAGAGATTAGGAAATATTGAACTCTCACAGGAAGCTCTCAACTTTCTCTCTGTAGTTCTTTTTACCCTGTTAAAGGGGATTTTAGTAGTTTTTCCTTAATGTAGTTAAGGCTTCAGGGCAGAGTATGTCACATCTTGTTAACGCCCTATGAGACTAAATTGTGATTTGTGAATATGGGCTGTACAAATAACATTTGATTGATTGATTGAACTTTATGGAGGTACAACACTCAGTTGCTGGAATATACCTGGTGTAGTTTTACTGATTATCACTAACATAGAATCTTGTTTTTATATGCAGAATATCAACAGAAAGATTTTCTAGATGTTTTTGGGAGCATAAGTGTGTACTCATGATCTAGATATGTCCGTTTCTTCTTCCACACGTCTTTATGAATGTACTCTCTTGAATGCACAGTTTATATGTAGTGCAGTTAACCTCTCCCTCTCTTACCTTTCCTGAAGCCTCGTGGGGAAGGAGCGTCTCTTACAAATGTTACAATAGCACCTTTGAGGCCCTGTGCAGGCTGCAGGCTCGAGGCCTTTCCCCATCCGAGAGCTTGTATGCCCTGATGACCAGGGTTTTTACACACAAGCTTTTGTTTGCGTGTTTGAGTATGAACTGCAAATACACAAGGAGACAATCAGTCAGAAGGGTTGTGTTTGTCTTATATGATGTTTTGGTTCCTCTAATATATTATTACTTATTTATTTGATTTGAGTTCTATACACTCAAAAAACATTATCCATTCCCTTCTTAGAGGTGATACATATAACTATCCTTTGCTTTATTATTATATATCCATTTAAATAATGTCCATAAATATTTTACAGATGAAACACAATATTTTAATTGTTTCACTAATCACATTCATGAACACAGAATAAATGAGTTTAATTGGGGCACCGCCCTTAGTGGTTGATTCTTCAGATTTTCTTTGGCGGCTATTTTCTCACTCTGCTTTGAGCTGCAAGCCAGAGTCACTGCCGCATGTGGAGGAACAAACCTTGGTGAATTGATATATTTAATGTTTCCTGCTGTCAAATAATGGGTATTCCATAATATTGACCGAAATATGTGCAACAGCCGTCAAAACTTAATCCACAAGCAGACAACTTCTGCTTGGTTTTTAGTCAAATGGGAATTGGCGGGCAATCTGGCCAGCTAGCTAGTAATGCCCGCCTTTTCCTCACTGCAAAGTGACAGTGACTGTAACTCACTAAAGGTTTAAGTAAGTTACAGTGGTAACTTGCCCAGGTCTATAACCACGAGTCTTTAGTCTTAAGCAGGGGCGTTTCTAGGATTGAAAGAAAGGGGGGCCTAGCCCCTAAGGATGCTGAATGTTTGCGCGCGCAGCTCGCGCCAATTTTTTTTGGGCTCATTTGGGGCTTCGGATATCCATTGTTTCAGATAGTTCATAGATTGGTTCAATCAGAAAGAGTGTGATTTTTCTCTGTATCTTTGCTTGCATTCATTCAGTATAAGATAACAGAAGAGACAGAATTTCAGGGTCATTGTGAAATTTGACAACACAAATATGAACTTTTCTCAAATAGAAAGAAATAATTTTCCTGTTTGTAAAGGAAAGACAGATATACTAGTTTTCATATCCGCGTCACTCCCAAATCCTAATTCTTAAAGGGACCACATACAATGGATGGAGAATGGACCTGCCAGTGTCCACTTCTGAGTTGTTTATTTGTTGTATTATGAGCAGAAGGGAATAAGATACACGATACACAAAAATACATTCAATTATTTCAAAAATAGAATCCAATGCACAGGAGATTTTTAGAAAATATAATCACTCTTGCTCACTGGAGACATTTTCTAACAAAATAGCTAGCTAGCTAGCTTAGTTTAAGACAAACACAATCAAGTAACACTGTACCCATTTACGCTGATTCTGTGCAGCAACTGTGACTCTTATTTGGAAAATATCTGAAAGTTAGATCCTTATGCTATTTGATCACCAGCCATAATGAGGTTACTCTCCTCCGCATTACACAGCTTTTGGGAGCTAAGTTCAGGTGAAGGTGCAGCTACCTGATGAATTAAAGGAAGAAACTTGCACTTGAGAAACCGTGAATTTTCCGCTTGTAAAACAGCAAAACTTTAGTCTGAGTGGAATAAATACTGAGAACAAATAATTCCATTTTAGAAATTGTATTCATTTTTATAAATTTGGGGATAACAGGAGCACCTTGAGAAAACCCATTGCAAAACTTTAGACTTAGTAAAAGCTAGGTCAGGCCGGAAAATCCCTAGCCTGAAAATTATTATGGGGGTATCTGCACCACAGAGGATCAATCGGCGCAGGTGATAAGCTCACAACCAAGTCTGTGAGCTTATCCAAACTCTCAGACGTTGTTGGGCTGCCTGGTGAAAGACTGTTGTTCAGAGTGTCGCCAAGAATGGACCGAACTTTATCCTCAGACACGAGTGAACGGGGACGCCGCTTTACAATGGCATTTGAAACAGACGTCATTAGGTTCAGCAGAAGTTCTGCCAACATAAATGTTGTAGTTTATCCTGATTGCATATCTTCAACCTCTCCCACTGCTCTGCTGTGAGCTTTGTAAAAAAGCTTTCAAAGCAGGGGCGGACAGTCTCTGCATTTATGTCCATTTGTTTAACTTTCTGAGTGAACTTATTGTGACTGTTTTTTTCGCTGTTTGAAATGTGTTTTGCATGAAAAATCTCTTGTTCTTCTTTGTTCTACCAATAGGCTGGTTGCTGCAGACTGATTCTTCAATGACGCAAAGTGGCTACTAGGAATTGAGGCAAAGAGGGTTAAAGGAATTGAAGCAAAGGGGATTAGAGGAATTGAAGCAAAGAGTATTAGAGGAATTGAAGCAAAGGGGGTTAAAGGAATTGAAGCAAAGGGGGTTAGAGGAATTGAAGCAAAGGTCGTTAAAGGAAGCTAATGGGACTAATATATCAATGTGACAATAAGCCACGCCCCTCAACTTTGACTGTTACACAAAAATTACTCATCGAACTATTATATCCATTAGTCTGTTATTAGGCTTTTGTTCACAGACAATACGTGTGCTTGCGCTTTCCACTTGGATCGACCTTGTACTGCAGTACCTAACCCTACCTGGTCCAGAGGAGCCCATCACATCACTAACCCTAACCCTAACCCTTACATATTATTGGGTTATTCAATATGGCCTTGTATTGTCTTTTTTTGCCTGTTATTCATTTATTTATTCAAATTGATAGTTAGAGTTAGTTTGTTAACTAAATAAATATATAAGTTGAAAATATCCTACTGTGTTTTTTATTTATTTATTATTATTATTTTTTATTTGTTAAATAATTTTGGCGATGGGTGCCCTTTTTTGGGGGGGGTTTGAGCATCTGCCCCCCAAAATGTCTGTGCACGCCTGTTGTCTTCCAAAGATTTTCTCTCTTCAAAAATCATTTATCATGTAGACTGACATGAGTTTGTTCAATTTCTAATTAAGTTCAAGAAATAGACCTCAATAATGATGATGAACCTTGTTTCATATTCGTTTTTTTCCAATCATATCTTGATTGTAATTGATGTTTATTTGTTTAATTGCATTTTATCACAAATAACGAAAAGCACCTTTATTCATAAATGTGATTTAACAGGGGTAAATGACAAATACTAACCATATATGCTGTTTATATTCCTTGTAATTGGGATAAAGTTAACAACTGTTAAGTATTTTTACATATTTTGTTGAAGCTGTATTGCTTGAGAGATCGAATAATGCGGTGGGTCCACCAGACCCGCGAACATTGGCTGAGTGACCAAAACACGAACACCACACAAGGGTTAAACAACCATGACAGAAACGATGGAGGGCCTCAACATATTATAAGGCCCTCCAACTATGGAAATTGTATATAAATATATCATAGAATTTAGATGCTCCCTTATTTTTGTGCTCCATCTTAAGTGAGAGATCTTTAATTCCAGTTTTACCTTGAAAATGTGTTTATTTGAAATACACCTACCTACCTGTACTTACAATTTCACTCTGTGCATCATTTACTATGAGCTAAACTCCTTGGCTGTAATCCTGCTGTCTTGATGAGAGACATTACTTGGCAGAGTGACAGCTATAAATAACTTGTCCATGTGTAAAACAATAGTTTAACTAAAAAATATATATATATAAAAAAAAAAAAAAATCCCTATAATTATTTGGGGGGGCTGAGCAACATTTTAGGGGGGCTTCAGCCTCACACAACTCACCCAGTTCAGCTGCATATTTCCTGAGGTGATGTCCTGTCCCGTTTCCAGGTTTTTTGGAAGAACACAATATGCTTGACCGAGAAAGAAATTTCAAAATATATTTAATGGTATGTGTTCAAAGTTATAGAGCTAAAGTAAACATGGAATGAATTAAAGGTTCAGTGAGTACGTTTTTAGTGAAAGGGATCAATTTGCAGAAAATGAATATGGAATAATCCTACTGATGTTTTATCTAGTGTGTGCTAAAACTAATAAAAATTCATAAAATGGTGGACTTCTTCCACCCTTAATTGAGCCACTTATATTCAAATACTTTATGTTTACATCAGGAGCGGGTCTGGAAGGGGAGCGAGCTGTGAGCTGTAAAATATGCAACTGCACCACTACATCTTTCCAAATTCAAATTCTGAATCTTTAAATGTACATCTTACTGAATCAGGAATTGGACATGGATGTTTGATGTAAATTGTGGCCCCTGATATATAAAAATACTTCACCAGCCTTTGGCAAACACCCCCCCAAGCTAGCTTGTCCTTAATATTGAACTCATTACTTTTCTCTTCTGGACAGTCTGACAGGTCTTGACCATGACCTGACAGACATTTCAGCCAGAAGTGACCACACTGAAAGACATGTTGGTCTAATGTTTAATATGTATTTTTCCTTTGATGCAGAAAAACCTAGGTGGAGGTTTTCAGGTTGATTGTCTGACTAATTTTTATGAACACATGTCAAATTCTGTACGAAGCTTCAGTTGAACTCAGAGATTAACTGAAATGATGTTGGTGATTGAAGGTAAAATATCAAGGTCACGTGACCTCATGTTCTTGTGATGTGATATGTCACAAACACCTTCAGGGAATTTTGTTACATCCTAAACAAGTATTTAAACGATACATTTAATTGGTTACATTCAGAAGGCTGATAAGAGAACTCAGGTGATCCAAAAGATGAAACTCAAAACAGAGACACAGGAGGTGGACTGAACAGAACCAAAGTGAAGAGACGACCAGACACAGACGGATTGACTGAACCCAGGTGAAACACATGAGGTCAGGTGCACACAATCAATATTGAAGTGACCAATAATTACACATGGGGGGAATAAGAAGTGAAGTTAATAATAAAACAGGAAATGGCACAACATGGACTGAAGCGGGGGACACACAAGGAAGAGGAATGTTGGAATACAGAGTACCATCCAAAAACATGAATATACGAAAGTCCAAACAAAAGATCATAACTTAAATGAAAGTCCAAAAAGTGACTGCTATATAGTGAGCTCATCGGAAAAGAAACCAACACATTTCAGACACTAATCCATGCATTTTGTCTGCATCGAAAAATGACAACGATGCCAGAAGAGCTAAATGTACAACAACAGCAACGTGGAAAATCCCAATTATTTTGCAGCTTTAATGTAAAAACAGATGTTGGATGATCATCTTTAAATGTGGAAATAAGCTTGTTTCCCACACTGTGATGCACCGCTCTGCTTCTATTTACATTAGAAACACAGATCGGGCTGTTCCTGCTGCCCTCGGTCCTCCCATCACTCCACAACAAGTGCAATGCATGATGGTATATATTGTTTGGTTTGTGATCATTGGTTGTACACTACTAATCATGTTGCATTGAGGGAAACAATGACTCCATTATATAGGGTATACAAAAAAATCTGTTAACATTTGGACACCAATAAAAAATGGCGAAACTCAGCATTTAGTGCACTAAACAGTGATTAGTGAGGGATTTGGAACACCGCCATAGACTCACAGATGAACTGATTAGATTTCAGTTGGTTGTGGTTAACTTATAAAACATGTTTTGGCCTCTAGAACATGATATTTCAAGTCTGTGTTTCGATAATTTCCTCACATTTTGCGCAGTTGTCACTTGAAGATGTTGAAGACAAACAGATTCGATTTCAGTGGTCAAAGGTCAGGGTGACCTCATATGAGTCCAGGACAAATGTATGCAGAAATAAACTGCACAGGTTGAAGGCGGCAAACGAACACAGGGTGAAAGTTTATTTCTGAGTTGCTTGGGTTTGGGATTTGTCTGACTACAGCATGGACAAGCGTGGATGGTGCTTCCTTGAGTGAAAGAGAGAGAACACATCCTGACATTAGAAAAACAGTTATTGTCTCAATAGTAATATAATAACATTAATGCATTAATGAATATTTGGATGATGTTTGCTCTGTCCATTGTTTGTTTACAGTGAGAGAAACTAGAAATGTCCTTTGATGTTCTTGTATGTTGTCACTTTATGAATCTTTCTGGAATGGTTCTTCAAGACAAACTGACACGTTGGAACATTTTGAATGTTAGTCAAAGCTCTTAGCTCTCAGCAGTTTTTTTTTTATTAGATATTTTTCTACAATTCACTGGTTTTGGTTTTATGGAAATCCCTGTCTTATAGAAAATAAGATAAGCACATATAGTCAAAAAGGTGTTAATTAATAAATGCATCAATAAATATATTAAATGCAACATAAATAAATGACTTGTATGTTCTTCTATTTTCTTTTTGATATAAAATACCTTGAGCAGCACACATTAGGAGCTTCACTAAATATATTGTATTGAAATAATGACCAGCAGAGGTCGCTAAGTGTTACCAAATTCCTTATATCACCAAACATGACCAGCTAATTACAACTTTTAATGGATTTTTTCCTCCTCTGTAAACAGGGACATTAGTTCATAGTGGACGAATCAATTGGCCACAGCAGTATACTGCTATTATATCATTAATATTTAAATGATAATAGTGGATTGCTTTGGTGGTGAATACAATACAAAATCTATGTAACAATAATGTTTCACTGCTCATTAGAAAACACATGAGGTACAGAAACATAAAATAAATGGAAAACTTGGTTATATTTTAGTGTTGGTTCTCTGAGTGAAGAGACTACCTCTCCACTCTATAACATATTCTATATGTATAGGGAATGATCCCCCTGCTCTCAAGGTGCGTAGACATTTCTTTTATATACACCAGCTTGCCCGGCCACACCCTGCAGTTCACCTATAAAACACTTGTGTTGGCGTGGAATCCACTGATCGTTGATTGACACATGTCTCTGAGAGGCCTAAGAGTGGGAGAGACAGTCTCTTCACTTAGAGAACCAAGGTGATAACGTAACCGAGCATCATCTGTTGCATCAAGATTATCTCTAAAACATTTTCCAGATGTAAGTGACAACTCTTTTAGAAACAATACATCCCACAAGCCGGTATTTGACAAATGCAAAATTTACAAATGCACACTATTTTTATACCAACCAGGTCAAAGCCCCACAGTACACTAAGGCCAAGCCAGATAGGCAAAGTGCTGCAGAGGTTTCTCTTCAAGATGCAACACTGAGCAAAGGAAACAAATATTGGCCCTGCAAGATACCGAGGTCAAAGTAAACAGGATGGCCCCTCTGGCCAGCTTGTAAACATGAATTGTATACATGAATCTCAGTAGAGTGCAAACTAAATATAAATATCAGTCCCCTAAACATGCCGGATATTTTTGCATCAAGATCCATGAATTATTTCCCTCGGAAATTAACTGAAATGTTGCAAAACGCCCTATCTCACATTCTATTTTTAATTCAGTTCAAATTCTATTCAATTCAATATATTTTTAATGTGTAGCGCCAAATCACAACATGTCGTCACTATAAAAAGAGCCTCCAGATAATGTATGTTGTGATATGGAGCTATATAAATATATTAAATTGAATTGAACATGTGTTATCCCTTGCCACTTTACATAGGAAGACTGAGACCTTATAACATTGTAGCTAAACCCAACAGCTCCCACTATGAGCAGCACTGAGGACTGTGGAGAGAAAAAACTCCCTCATTAACTGGAAGAAACCTCTAGAACAAGATTGAGTGTGGCAACATCTGCCTCGACCTGTTGAAGAAATGGTGGAAGCGTGGAGAGGTGGGTGAAGAAGAGGGGAGAGACAGACCTTCATTCTCTCCTCGTTCTTGAAGTGAAGCTGCAGGACCCTTCTGGACCTGAATGACCCTGCTGTGAAAGCAGACATTCTTCAATCAGCAAGTTTCCAAAATCCACCTTGAAACACATTCACAGACCCAGGACAGATGTGATACAGAATTTGATGACATCAAATAACCATGAGGGAGACGAGTGAATACAAATAACTCCTGCCAGAGAGGGTTTACAATGCAAAGCAGCCAGAACACTGGAAAGAAGAGTTATCATGTTGACTCCTTTCAGGATGTCGAATTAATTCTTCCAGGCATTGTCGCTGTAGAGCTGCTGCTTTTGGTTGAGATCAGGAAACAGACAACATGCTTGGGCTGAGTTGGTGCTCGGGCCCAGAAGGACTGGATCTGAGACATGTGGTGCAAATTGTGTCTCAATGAACGCATCCAGTGGTGTATATAGTACTTGAAAGCCATACTCGAGTAAAAGTACAGAAATCTTACCTGAAAGTCACCCGTAAGAAAATGACTTGTGTTAAAGTCTTAAAGTAGCTCATATTAAATGTATTTTTAAGTGTTAAGAATCAAAAGTATCTGGTGTTGAAATGTAATTAAGTATCAAAAGTAAAAGTACAAGTACCAGACCTAAAATGCCAAGTTTTTTTTATAGCAGGCCTATACAGACACTAAACAACTCAAAATTGGTCTCTTCAGGCTTTATTTCTACTGATGGAAAAATGATTACAAAGATATATATATTATAACGTTATAATGTATAATTTTACAAATTTTGAACCCCATGCTGAGGTTTAAATACTATTGGTGTAGTGCATCTGAACCTCTGTGGAAGACAGAGAACCAACACAACAGAATAAACAAGTGTCTCTAATAGACCACAGTATAACCACTAAAAAATACTGTAAATATCCCTAAACATGGACCATCCACTTCCTAATCAGTAGGAATAATACGCAATGCCCCTTATGATAACTCCGCAAAAGGAAACAAGTTCTAGAAACACAAAATAGGATTTTTTTCCCTCTTCTGTTCACAACTTGGACAGTGCTAGAGAAGGAAAAAAACCACTGGACACAGTGTAGTTTTGCTGCAGGCCAAATTTCAAACAGAATAATAAAGACTGAAGTGAACTGAGCTCCTGCATTAGCACCTTGATAATTCTAATTGGAATAAATGGATGGGGTATGTGGTTTAGTGAGGTCCTCGTATCGGCCCCGCCAGAGTTGGTCACGATTTCATTATATTACTATTTAAGAGTTTCGATATTTTAATATTTTATGTTTCTCTATTCTCTCACAATGTTGAAGAAAATGAAAAAAACATGGATCCCTTCTGATCTGATTGCTGTGTTAGACTGTCTGAATAATATCAAGAGTTGGAAGGCACAGCATTACGTGCAACTCAACAACTCAAAATCAGAAATAATATTATTCAAACGACGCAACCCCATCAATCACATTGAGCATATACTGTACCTGGTCATTTATTGTTAAGCCTGTTGCCAGAAACCTAAAGGTTCAAAATCAGAACAATCTCCAAAATCACTTACTTTCACACCCAGACTTGCAAAAAGTAATTCATTCACTAGCCTTCTCTAGACTGGAGTACTGTAACTCCCTCCACTCTGGCATAAGCCAAAAGTCACTCTCCCACTTCTGACTAGTTCAGAACGCAGCAGTTTGGCTCCTCACTGGTCTTAAAGGAAATATCACATCGCCCTGATCCTTGCTTCTCTCCATTGGCTCGTCATCCATAGTAGAATTATTTTAGGATTTTACTGATCACTTTTAAAGCATGCCGGGGTTCAGCCCCAAGCTACATCACGTACCTTAGATCCCCAGGTGGAGCCCTGCTTGCTGTTCCAAAGTCAAGATTTAAAACTAAAGGACCCTATAGCTGATAAACGGCCTACCAGAGGAGATAAGGCTTGCAGAGTCTGTGACTTCTTTTAAATCACTTTTTAAATCCCATTTTTATAGACTCGCTTTTAATAGACCTTTAATTTTTCTTGTTCACTTGTTTTTTTGTCATATTACTGCTTTTACGTGTTCAAGTTTTTATTTACTTTTCTTGCCTGTTGTCAAAGCACTTTGTAAACTCTGTTTTTAAAAAGTGCAATATAAATAAAGTTTCTTATTATTATAACTAACTGACAGACAATCAGACGAACAAATCGCGGATGTTATAAAATTGATTTCCCTGTCTGTCTTCACAATACTAACTCTGTAGACATTAAGACAACGGCCATTTTGTCAGTATTCTTGATTGCATTGTTTGAATATTCCTATAGTTATATTATGAGATGACGTATGAGGGCATGACAAGGTTGAAAAGACAAGGCTGCATACAGATAGGCCAGCATTATTTAAAATGTTCTACGTGTTGAAATATAATGAAGACAAATAGACATCCAATTAGTACTGATAGAATGCTTTTTTACCACTTTAATAGAGGATTTATCAACAACAAATCACACAAAACCTGAGGCAGTTGGGTTAAACTATATTGTAACAATTATTGATTTTTGATTTGATCTTTATTTTCATCGTCTGCAGCCCGTACCACTTTTTGCCCTTCAGGATACAGCTAAATAAATATATTCAACATCTTAAACTATATCAGCTCTTCAGAATGCATAAAGGTAAAATATAGTTAACCTCTTAGTTCTCTCAATGCTGTTTATATATAAATGTCCAGTTACGCATTAAACCTTCCAACTCCAGTTGCTTAAAATAAATCTTCTTCCTCCATCCATTAATATGGTGAATGGTAGTATTTATGCACTACATGCACGTTTACCGGACTCAGAGTTAACTGAAATGACTCAGAACAGCTGAACCATATGAGGGTTGATCAGCACAGAGGTCAGGGTAAGCCTCAGTTTGTTGCTTTCTGCATATTACACTACAAACAACACAACATCACAGAAAATGTTAACAAGTTAATGAAAACGTGTCAAATGAATAGCTGTTACTCAAATGATAAAGGCAAAGGCATTATTTGAACATAGTTAAATCCTGACAAGCAATAATTAATAAAATATATTAAAGATGACATTCATATATATATAAACTGTGAGTTAAAGGTGTGTTGATAAATGGAATTTCACTCATGTTGCTATCTGGTGATTGATATGCATATGGGTTCTTGTTTTTGAAGATAGAGAAGATGTTGAAAAACAGCGATGAAATAAAAGTCATAGATGAACAAATTTTATATTTTTTAATAAGGCACAAATGATTGTTGCTTTATAATAACCTTGGAGTAAAAAGAAAAACCTGAACATGGTCCCATAGTCAATTTAAAATGCTTTTATAAAGTATATTTAGAAAAAATGGTTTATACAGGGAATGAGCCAACTGGCTTGTTAATACCAAATCATCTTCAACATCACCACCCAGTCTTTCTTAGATCAATTACATCTGGTGGTTTACAAGAGCTTCAGACAAATCTGCATATTTCACTCACAGAGAAACAACATCTTGAAGACATGTTTACGTTTTGACATCTGCAGATGAGTAATCTCCAGACATCCTAAAATATTTAAAATAAGCTTTCAAAATGTTCCTTGAACTTTTGATCTTTTCCTTTCCACTTAACATTTACATGGTATATTTCTTCCAAATTAACCCTTGAAAAATCTGCATAAGCCATGACTGTGAACGTGCAGTACATGAAGCCACATTCCAACGTTGCACTGCGGAGGAGCAAAAGAGCCAGATTCCTTCCATGTTGAGAATTTCAGCTGGCATGATTATTGATCGGGGAGGAGCTTGTCACATGGCAGCAGCGGGCTGACGCCGATTTTCTGCGCACATTCATTCTGCAGACAAATCAAAAATCAAGTCAGGTTAACTCAGCATAAAAGAGTTTTTGGCTTAATGCACTAGTGGGATATGCTCAACTGATTTCTTGCAGAAGTTATGCACCTTTTCCACCCGTTAATAACCCACTAACATACATTCACTCTTGGATCAGATGTTTCTGCAGTAGACAAGTGTTTTAACTGACTCTGGCCCCAATAGGCAGGGATGGAAACATGACTCTTGGGTGAATGCGCCAATTTATTCTTCCTCTTTATTTTGCCGGTATCTTGTTGCTGAACTTTCGAGCATCGACACATAAATAGCCAGGAACAGGAACGACTCAACCGTTTAAAAACCCCAATTGTACTTCCTGATTTTGGTCTGAGAGTTATTAGATAAAATGATCAATGTCATGTGTGTACAGTAAACATTAAGCTTGAGCTTAGCATATGAAGTAGAAGGGAAACAGAGAGCCTGGTTTGGTCCAAAGAGCAACCTACCGCGGCTCTAAAGCTCACTTATACGCCACATGCTCTACAGGGCTCCACGGGCCAGACTGTTTGGTGTCGTCACTTTCTGAAATCTTACCATGTAGTTGACAACATTGATGTGGTAAGGAATCCCACCCATCTCTTCACACTTCTTCATATTCATCCTCTCTGGATCTCCAGCAGCCAGGACAGGACTCTCTGCCTCAGCCTAGGACCACAGAAAGAAGTTAAAATAGTTACTTTGCTTTAAACCTCAATAGTTTTTCAGCATTGCACCATCAGGATGCACTCACGGGGTCCAGGCCTCTCTGGATGGAGAGCAGGTCAGCCATTCTGTCGTTAAAACCATCAGCAAAGTTCTCCGGGTTGATCGCCACAAAACACTGACCCTGAGAACATAGCGAGGACAATGACCACACTGTGCACATAGAGCCAATATAAAGAAAAGGGACTTATAAACATATCAGAATCGAGCCACCGTCTGACTCTCTGATTTCTTTTCGATAACAGTGGCTGTAAAAGTCAGCTGGTACCACTCGGTTCCAAAGAACTCTGCTGTCATGCCTCATTTATTTGCTGTCGTTAATAAAGTAATAAATTATACTGATGCTTTGTCAACTGGGCAACAGTTTGTTAATTGTTCTTTGGAAAGAGGAACATAAGTTACATGGCTCCATGCAGGAGTTAAATACATTTCTAAAGATTATTTTTCAAATCCAGATCCAAACTCATGAGGTTTTTTAAAGTAACTATGTGTTCAAGTAAAAAAAATAAAAAAAATAAAGCACGTACCAGGTCTGCAACACGATCCGTTACTTTCCAAGTGCGGACATGTTTGCTGTACTTGGCACCGGCCAAGATACCACAGAACACCTCCACCATCATTCCCAAGCCGTAGCCTTTATATCCTCCTGAAACAAACAGACACAGAATGACATGAATGTAAGTCATTTAATATATAGAAAAAATCTGTACAGTATAGAATAAAATATATCATGGGGTAGAATGTACAATTATACAACAACAGAGTAAACTAGGATATTGCCCCTCCCACCCATTCAAAAAGCTAATTAAATCAGGTAGATGCTATTTCATTTGGGCCTTTTGCATTTCTTATGTAGTGAATGATGAAGGAGAAAACCGTTCTGTTTATTTCTCCTCAAAGAGGATGTGATAAATTTCATCTCCTGACCAATTAAAATAAACTTCTACAAGAAGTAGAAAGTGAGAAGGCTGTTTCTGTGTGTGTTCTTTCACTCTACACCTGCAGCTGACGGCTGTGTCACAACTCAGACACAGTCAGTCACCTCAAACACCTAAACTCAGGGTAAACTGAGACAATTGATAACCAGCTTCGTAGTGCAGGTTATCAGAACGGCTTATGTTTGGTTGAGTGAGGCCGGAAAACTAAAATATGTCCTGGCTACGTTGAACTTGCTTTGCAGTAAAGGCCCCAGGATTTCTATCTCCCTGAGTTGAACGCCAACAGTTTTATCTTCTGGTTTCTGACCTGTGGCTTCACTGCCGCCGACGGGCACCAGTCCTCCTCCATCGAGGACTCTCTTGGGATCTGTTGTCAGCTTTCCCTGAGCGTCACAGCCCCAGCCCTCGGGAATGGTGTCTCCACGACGCTCATGCAGCTCCACCTGTTTACATTACACATTCAGTACAAGAGTGGGATGACTTAACATACACACATATCTCATTTAGCTGATAAGAACACAACATGTGATGTCATTGCATCAGATAGTCAATGATTCTGTGAAGTGAATTCTGTCTAATCACAAACTTAAATAAGGCTATATTAGTCAAATGAATCAAACTTCCTTGTGTAGGTGCAGTTGGTACGGCATGCCCTGAGGACCTATAATGATAAACCTGATCTCACCTTTCCGAGTGCCACGGCGGATGTGGCCATATCCAGAACAAAGCTGTCTCCATCTTTGGAAGGAGCTGCCACACTGATGGGGTTGGTGCCCAGAGTGCACTGCAAACAGCAGGATCACAGGGTTAGGAGGGGACAGATTTTCTACATGCAATATGTTTTTTCACTAAATAAATAAATACATACAGTAAATACATTAAACTTCCAGAGTACCAAAGGACCCGCTCATGATTTATATTATCAAATACATTTACCTCTTTAGCGCGTGAAGGAACCACCAGTGGGGATGTATTGGTAAAGGACATGCCCTGTGGTGGTCAGAAAATTATTATAATACATGTTTAAATTCCAGCTTCCATCTGGAAAAGAAAAAAGGAATGAAACTGAAAGATGAAAAGTTTTTAAACTTGATGCTAAATGCATGTAAGCAATCCTCATCCATTCTTCTCCCCTTTTTACATGACCTGCATCAGACTTGCAAAGATAACACAAGCCCTAATGAGAAAACAGGAGCTCCTTCAAAACCAGTGATGGGGAACCTCAGGTCTGGATCAAAAGAATGAACTTCTTTATTGAACTGTCCACACGGACTGTGTCTCTAACCTCGTCCCACTCACGCCTCAGCATGTTAAATCGGAGATCTCTGTAAAGCTGAACCAAATCCCACACAAAAACCATTGAATCACAGTTCAGATTTTGGTTTCTTTCTCATCAATGCTCTCTACAAACGCCATCTGTGTCAACTCAGAGACAAAGTCCAATAACCAGGATCCTGCTGTCTTTCGGCCCAGACATCACTGCTTATACCCTCAACATGCAAATATGTCTGACATTTCCATTGGTTCTTATCTTTAACTTAAATGCAGCAAAAAAGAGTCAATTCAATCAACCTCAACCCGTCTTTCTTTCACATCCACGCTTCCATCCCTGCTTGTAGGGAAGATGATGTGGAAACATCTCAGTCACTGGTCTTCTCCAATATCCTTACCTACAATGTATGTAGATGTTTAGTTTCTATAAAAGATCTACAACAATCCGGACACCATCTACATTGTTTCCAATGAAAATTGTCCTGGGGGCTTTATTCATCAAACTTAAAGAGAGACAGGCCCCTAACTTTGAGTCTCAACTCCCTACGGTATTCCCACTGCTGCAGCTGGCATCAGCACATCTTTTCCCATGACCTTGATTCATTACTTCATGTCTTTCCCTTCACCCCCCTATCTCTTCATTTTTCAACCATTACACAAAGCCTTCAACCTTCAACCTTCCTCCAGACCCTCAATCATTTCATCTCACCTCCACCTACATTGTACAATAAAGTATTCTGATCCATAGGATTATTGGTATGGTCTTTGGTAATGAAATAAAATAGGAGAATAATGATTTTAACTATTTGTCCTCAGCAGCAGAGTAAATGTTAAAGAGAGGTCAATATGCTGATAAATGCTTTACTCACAATCATGTTTTCCTTCAGAGCTTGCATTGCATAGTATCCAGCAATACCATAATGATTGGAACCTACAAAAGAAAAGTGGCATTAGCACAGATGGTTTAAAAGATGGTATTTCATTGTCGATGTCAAAATCGACTTGAGGGGGATTTTAGTTGCGGACACTTAAGTGAATTGTATGGAAACACCAACTTGCTGAGTGCTTATTATCCAGTCATTCATCTTAACTACAGTTTACTGTTGTGTACCAAATACTATTCATCTTATAACAGGGGAAATAATTCCTTATGAACCCTGAACATTCAGTCTACTCAAATGAAGACATGTATCTAATGCCTGAGCATTTGTGTGTGAACCATCGGCTCTCAATAAACTAGTTAACATGGTCTGAACCTTAATTGTTGTGGCCTTCTACAGTGTTGATGCAGTTAAAAAAAGACGGGACTGACCATGTGCCACCACCCAGCCAATGCCGACTTCCTTGGCTTTCTTTACGGCCAGATTCATACAGAAGTTTCCCACCACAGGACCCAGGAGATTCTTCCCATCCACCAGTGCCGTGGCCACGCTTTCCTTCTCGATCACAGGCTCACCGTCCTTGGCACAGATCCCTGTCTTGATGTCCTTCACATACATGTCTGTCAAAAAGTACAGCAATAGTTCTATTTGACCTACATCTTTATTACATGCAAAGACAATTGTGCTACTACCTTAAATTAAATGTGCAGATAAGTTCCGGCACTAACCCATCCTGTTGAGCCCATGGCTATAGTGGCCTCTGTGGTCTCCTTCCACCAGCACCTCAGCCAGGCTACGGGCATGATGCGGCTTGGTGCCAACAGCCGTCATACATCTCTCAATGAAGCCCTGCACCTCCAACTGGCTGATCAGACACCTGCAGAGAGGAAAAATGGTATCAGATGTGAGAGGCGGACAACTTTGACGGAACAACCTTGATGACAAAGAGCCAGTCAGACACACATTTTCTCAGTTAAGGCACTTTAATAGCAGTTTGGGGTCAATACTGAACATGCAACTACACAGATATCCACAAAAGAGAAACCCACAACTTGTATAGGACAAGCATACAGATTGGATAAGATGTGGAGCTATCCTCATAGTATAGTCTGTATAGGGAGTCTCCTACACATCTGCAAACCATCAAACAGGCTGCACACCTACTGGTGCCCTTGGAACAACATATGCTTGAGGAATGTAGCCTGACACCATCAGCAGATTGTTACACAGCAAAGAAAGATTGGTTGAGCATGGTTCAATATACACTAAATAGCAAGATGATCACATCACTGTTGGAATCAATTTTAGCTGCAGCAGAGTAATGCATTCAATAGATATAACAACAATTATTAGTATAACATTTCTTAAGACATTACAGCAACATAGACACAGACAAAAAACCTTAATCCAAAACAAATCTGTGAAGTGAACACAATGAGCTCTTACAAGGATCTAACCATAAGAAAAGCAACTGCTGTCAAATCTTGAGAGTTGCATAACTGGTTCAAAAAACAGAGGCTCTGTTTTCGACATTAACTTTTTAAACATTTGGGGGGGAGGATGATGGGAAACTATCCTCCAGCCGTTACTAAGGAGGAAACGTGTGTAAATCAACATCTGGCAGAAGTGAGAACTCAAGAAAGAACTCTGTGTACGACCTCAAACTCCCTCACCAAACTTGAGCTGTGAGCAAAAACACACAACTTGTTGCATTTCTTTTTATCGGACACCACTGCGCTCTGAAGTGTTACATAACTGAAGGATCCCTCACAATCTTACAGCAAACACGCTGAACTTTAACACTGATCCAATAAGTCAAAGCAGAGAAGTGTGCATAGGGTTAGATGAGAAGAAGCTACCATCATGTGCCTACAGTAAACATGAAGCTACAGCAAACAGCCAGTTAGTGAGGGTAACAAAGTATCAGCACATCTAGACTGTAAAAACTAAACGTCAGCATTTTTACTCCTGTTGGTTGGCAGTCACATCCTGAAGTCTTGCAAGTCACCTGATAACAGCTTAATGAAGATGTTTACTGGCAGGTAAACTCCCCAAATACTGCACATGCAACTACACAGATATTCACAAAGGAGAAACCCACAACTTGTATAGGGTATACAGGTATGATAACATGTGGATCTATCCACATATTATAGTCTGTATAGGGACTCTCCTATCCATCTGCAAAGACATACTGGTGCCTATGGAACAACATAGGCTTGAGGAATGTAGCATGAAGCCATTGGCAATTTGTTACACAACAAGTAAGAATTGGAAATGGTTCACAGCTAGATGATTACATCATTGTATGAATCAATTTTAGCTGCAGCTGAGTAATGCATTCAAATGATGTAAGAACAATAATTAGCATAACATTTCTTTAAATTAAGACAACCTAGACACAGACAAAAAACCTCAATCCAAAAAAAGTCGGATAAGTCAACACAACAGCTTTCGGTTTACATAAATGTTGGACTCTGACATCTGGTCTAAAAAGCAAAGCAAGGCAAATGCAAAGTTGCCAATTCATGTCATTTCCCACAAAGGTCAACACTGCCATTGCCCCACATTCTGCAGGGTTTGACAGCCATGCTAACTCAAAGTTTGAAGTCTGTGTTTGCAGCACAGACTTCTCAACCTGTAAACATACAGATGATGTAGGTCAAACAGTAAATTCCAATCGGGGTTGCATTACCACTGAAAATAGAGCTCAGAAGAAACATTAAGAAGGTTTGACCCCTGGAAACTAAATTACAACCATACTGTTGATTTTGCAAAAAAACGATAAGCTGAGTGAAGATTGGAAGTAGCAGGACATTATGTTCCAGATGTTTTGGAAAAAACTTTCTTGGTCCAAACTTTGAAAAATGGTATCACTGTCTCCCTCAAAGACTTATTTATTTATATACAAATAATATTGCTTATACATTGTGCTAGCACAATAAGGAAGTATAATTGAGCCACCTCAAAGATGCCTATAATTCACAGTTTACAACCAGAACCTGAAGGAGCAGCAAATGAGACGTAAAAGTTGAAAGAAATAATAATGTTCACATTATCGAGATAAATATAGATATCCACTAAAGGGATATGATCTTAAAAAAAAATAATTCCCTATGCAGTTAGTTTAATTAGGGATTAAGGAGTTAAATGTTTGACTAAATGCATGACTACATTCAGCCCACTTACTCTTTGAATACACATTATGAAATTAGATAATGTTCCAGGGTAAATTTCATAAAATCTTAAAGGCCAATTCAAGTAGTAACATAATGATCAAGTGCCATTTCTACCATAATTCAGCAAACGCTATTTAACTGGAAAATTATGACCACAGTTATGAAAAAATCTTGTCTTAGCACTGATTTTTTTTTTTTTAAACAACACATCTGTGTTACTGAACTATATTATGCAATGCTCCCTTCTTTTTCCTCTGTTCTTCTTCATTTCCCCCAGGTTTCCTCCGCTGAGCTTTGTGGTATTTTTTGTCGACTTGTGTCATAAATTTAGGAATGCACCATGATTGAATCCAGACCTAGGCAGGAGTGTTGGCGGGCTGGCCTCTCTCTTCCTGTGCAAAGAAACAGTTTTTCTGTATGAACGGCTTCACCAAGGACTCATGCACATCAGTAGGAGCCTCTGCATTGAGCATCGAGACTGTATTTGGGTAATTACCGTGTAATGCATCACTTTTAGCTGGCTGGTTTTAGTTTCCAACAAGGACCTAATAATAAAAAAATATCACGTTATAAAATCTTGACTTGCATAACTGGTTAAAAAAATAGATGCTCTGATTTCGACATCAACTTCTTGAACATTCAGGTTCCTCACTGAACATTTTTTTGGGGAGAATAATGGAAAACTGTCCTTCAGCCGTTATTAAGGAGGAAACGTGCGCAAATCAATATCTGACAGAAGCAAGAGCTCAAGAATAACTCACATGACCTCAAGTCCTCCCCCACCAATCTTCAGCTGCGAGTAAAAACACACAAAACGGGTTTTATCCAAGACATCGGACACCACTGTGCTCTGATGTGTTACATAACTGAAGGATCCCTCCTCATCTTACAGCAAACATGCTGAACTTAAACACTGATCCAATGAGTCAAAGCAGAGAAGTGTGCTGAGGTTTATATGAGAAGATGCCCCCGTCATGTGTGTACAGTAAACATGAAGCTACAGCACACAGCCAGTCAGTGAGGGTAACAAAAGTATCAGCACATCTAGACTGTAAAAACTAAACCATAGCGTTTTGACTCCTGTTGGTTGGCAGTCACATCCTGAAGTCTTTCTAGTCGCCTGATAACAGCTTAATGAAGATATTTACTGGCAGATAAACTCCCCCAATTAGATGTTAAATATTTAAAAACGTGTTGACTGTATCTGAACTTAATAAATAAAGCTTTAATTTAACCTCACTAGGAGATATTGGAATCAGATGTTATATTACCCGTTTATGCATGAATTCAGATTACTCTTGTGTATACAAATCACCTGGACAGAACAAGGCTAGCAGCCTCCCTCTGTATCCAGTCTTTATGCTAAACTAGGCAACAAGCTGCTGGCTTCAGCCACATATTAAGCACAAAGGTGTGAGAGTGAGTGACATCAATCTTTTCTCTGCAATAAAATAATTTGTATATTTCCTTCAATGTTGTTCTCCTCTAAATAATTATATACAGCGGAACTTTAGTGCTACCAAGTTTATTTTCAGCAGGTCAAACCTTAACTTGACCTCACTTGCCAATAGTAAGTAGTGAAAAGAATTATATCATTGTGTGTTTGTAACAATTAGACAGGACTAGGCTATTTGTTTTCCTATTTGCAGTCTTTACGCTAAGCTAAACTAACCAACCACATATTTAGCATACAGATAAGGGAATAGGATCAATCATCTCTGAGCAACTAACCTAATAAGTGTATTTTCTACAGTGTAATAAAGGATGTCAGCAGCAGCAGTTGTGTATTTTCAGCAGAAGGTCAAGCATTTGACCTCCCGAGCAAATAAGTAAGCTTAGACAACTCCAAAAAATTCAGAGCCACACATTCACCCTATTTAATAATGTATACATTTATTCAAATTGTTATTATGTCTTCTCATGCTCACACAACTCTGCAGAACCTGCATGATATTGCAGTGGATGATCAAATAAAATTGAATTGAACTGTTGGAACGAAATCGAAATGTACATATCTGAATAATGGTTCTGGTGAGGCGTCACAATAACACGCACACAAACACAGGTTCAATTGTTTGCACTGGTCTTTGAAAGTTAAAATAAGCACATCCGCCCGCGAACATGTGAACACGACGGTCACTTGTGCAGAATACAGGCTCCGTGCACAAAGGCAGAGCTTGTAAACTGATAGAGCAGCGGAGACTCACACGATTCACCGTTAAAAACCCCTTTTAACCCTTGTATTCTCCGTTAAAACCCTTTCAGTGGAGCGGTGCTTATTTCCTCTACTTCCTCATTGTCACATATATTGCTGATACCCACACGCTGTCCATTTTTCAGAAGTTGACTGACGGTAAATGCAGTCCTGTATTTGCATTCATTAGAATTTGGGAGCGGCCCAGCCACAGCATGTTGGTTGCGGTAGAGTACAAGTGAAGAAGATGCATGGATCCTGAGGTGCAAAGCAAGCGGGCCTTCCTCTGAGTCCTGAAGCAAAGTGAAGCCTGTGAATCGGACTCATCTAGTGGAGAGATGCTTTCGGTTTCCGTTTGATACCTGCAGGACCCCGGCTCACCTCTGCACCCTGTGACTGGAAAGAGTTCCTTACCTGCTCATGTTGACTCTCCTTCGTGCTTCCACAGGTCGGTGTGGACGTCCTTCTTTCCTGGTTGCAGCAGCTTGTGACCTACAGCTGGAGTCGATGATCCACCATGGACTCCACCTCCTTCAGCCTCAGGCCCCACACAGCGGGGTTTGGAAACGCCCCCGTGTCGTAGACTCTCCCAGGTATCAGGACTCTTGGCGACTGGGTGCGTGTTCGGTGGGAGGGTTTGGGGAGGAGAGGCCTGGAGGGGGGGGGGGGGGGGTGTCTCTGTCTGCCTCCTTAACATAGCATAGGTGCTTGATACGACGAGTGGGGGCGGAAGTGGGAAGTTATGTAACCCCTGCGTGGTGTTGCTGCACACTTTGACATTGTTTCCTCACAGGGAGGCCACCAAGAAGAATATCCACACAAACTTCATTTAAGGACTTCTTCTGGAGGTCACCTATAGACTGATCAATTAAGTCAATATAGCCTGTTCTCATTTGGAGTGACATTTAACCATAAGGTAATGGCCCTGAATGTAGCTGTGTGCATACATATAATACATATATCATTATTCTGTGTGGGCATTTGGCCTGTCCCTTCTTGGAGTGACAAGACACCCCTAACTTACAAACACATACAACCTCTTAGATATTGTATAATATTTGTAATCATACTACAAATACATAATACATAAGAACATGTGGGGAAAATGATAAAGAGAAGAGACGTAATAAAAATAAAAATCAAAATGAATTCCAAATTAACCTGAAGAATTGTATTAGAAATCTGTCACTCGATTTGATAATGAGCTTTTTTCTCTTCTCCCAGGTTTTCTCCAGATAACTATCTAGTTAATTAACTTACATTTATATAAATTAGCCTAATTATATCAATTATAAAAAGTTTCCACACTGAACTGGTACATAGTGTACCTCATGAGAAAATGTGTACATTTTTGTTAATACAATTATATATACAAGTTTTGTCTCTGTACATGCGAAACATTTTTCTCCTCATCTCCTCTTTCAAATAAACAAGGTTTTGCACCTTTTGGCCCGGGGATAACCGTGCAAAGTGTCCCGGGTAAATATTTGTAATTGCACATTGTAAGAAAGGATCATGCACAATGCATACAGCATTTAATACTGACAGGATTAGTGCCTTTCAGTTGGTTGTGCAGTCTGTCTGTGAAGCAAGAAAACATCTTAAGTGCTCGAAAGAAGTGGAAACATGAGACTTGCTTTGTACTTGGGGCGTTTTCAGTTACATAAGACCCATGGAGATAAACTTTTAACCATTCTGAGCATTGCTCCCTCTAGTGATGCTGATCATCTGTTTTAGATCAAGTCCGACATTGTACGTCTTGAGCTCATGGCGGAATGTGGGAGTGGAAGCAAGAGGAGCCGAGGGAAAACAAAACACAAAGTTGAATCTGGCTTCAAGCTTATTCTTAAGGACTAGGAACCTGATTAGGATTTGGTTGTCACGTGTTTTTGTCAATTTTTTTATATACGTATATATATATATATAATTTACACAACATCTCTGAAGTTCAGCAAGCCACATGATCTGTCACTCACTCAGAAGGATGGTGAAGATGCACACAGAAAACTGCATATAACTTGTTCAATTCACAAGTGTGTTCCAGTTGGAAACAGTCCACACAGTTGGAACACATTAGTAGAAACAAAATTAATCTCAGATGTTGCAAAGCTTGTGTTCGGACACGTTTTACTGATCTGCACTGATCTGCACTGGTCTGCCTCTGAATGAAGCGTATCCACGTTTTAAATGTTCTCGTAGACAGAGAGAAAACAAGATAATGATAATTTAATACTCTGCCCTCTGCAGTTTAAAATACTAGTTATAAAATTGTGGTGAGTTATCAACGTCAACCTCATTTACACGACAAATAAAACTAGATAAAAAAAGGCTTATCTTATTCAGAAGGGGAGAAAAGCTTATGGCTTAATGTGGCCATTGTTTGCTTTTATAGGTTTAACATCTATAAATATTTTTGATAAAGGCTTAACCTGACTTTATCTTGCTTTTGAAACGGGGAGAGCAAAGTGTGTGGAAACCAGTTTAACGGCTCTATTAATTACCGGTCACATTACACAAGAGCTTCTACTGTTCCATGTTTCAGGCACTGTAACCAAATCATGTAGCAGGCTGTGCATAGATACAATAAGTTTAAAACCTTTTGACTAAACTCTGTGCCCAATCACACATTTATGGTCTGGATATTTTAGAGCTACCACCGCCTGTGTCCAGGAAATCTCACCCTTGTAGTACTGGCCATAGTCAGTGGTTTACTGTTGTGTTCTCCAGCAGTCAATGACAGGAATTGTCCATTGCTACTTGTCCGCAGTCAATGTACGACATGCATCTGTTAAAAATACGGGCTGAGACAATGTGTTTGTCTGTTTACCAGCCAGAGGACTCCACTTGCCTGCAGTTAACCCCCGGGCTGGGAGGAGCACATCTGAAATGCCAGGAGACACAATGAAACCCTGCTGCTGCAACTTTGAAACATGGGTCATTTAGACGTTAACAATTTTCTTTCAGAGGAAGGCTAGTTTACATTTGATTGCAGTTACTTATTAAAAATGCAAATTGCAGATAGTGCCTAACTTTTACACATGATGTAAATAATCTGAGTTTCAAAGAGTCCAATGTGGTGAGCAGCATGTCATAACAGCACCAAACAATGAATCAACAGCTATAATGTGTCAGGAGCAAAGGTGGTGTCTGTAGATGGACGACACGTCTCCACTTCATCCCACTTTCCAGAAATATCCCAGATGTAAACACTGCCATCTTGCGGCGATTAAGAAATCTGGATCCACAGACCACACAGTTGCGATTGGTGGAGGGCAAACGAGTACTGAAGTCCAATGTACGAGTCAATCTTTTTATAGCATCAAATAACTTACTGGAAAAACTTCAGTGTGACAAGAACTACCTAAAATTAACAGAAACCACTGAGAAAATCTGTATTTGATCTGTACTTGGAAATTGGGAGTTTTTAACTTAGTCCAAATCGCTATCCTATAACACTGAAGAGGCAGGGTTGATGCTGTATATTATAACCAGCCAGCCAGCAGGGGGCGATCAAGAAACTGTGGCCTCACTTTTTGAGAGCAGTGATGTCGCCCATTGTTTTTTAACAGCAGCAAACAAAGGCTCAGATCAACAGTTGCTTCATGAGTGTGTGTCACAGGATGTTTGCAGATGACTCTGTGTACTGCACGTCCTTCTCTCTCCACTGGCATCTGCGAACAGGGCTGTCATTTAAGAACACTTCTGGGTGTCGTATCTGTATATGTGTCACAATTCAGATGAGATTGCTGTGAAATGCTTTGAATAGTGTTGACGCCTACTATAACTTCGGTTCGATCGTTAATGTTCTATTCATCTTTACCCAAACTTTAACTACCTGATGATGATAAGTCTAAAAATACCTCTTACTGTTAGTAAAAACATTTTTGTGTGTGTTCTTCCGGCATGTCTCCGAGGCAGAAGTCAGCGCCCTCTCCCTCAGCATTGCAAGCCTGTAATTCTCCACTGCTCGAGGACATCTGTAGGCCATTCTCTCAGACCACAGGAGGAAAATAGAAAGTTGGAAGCTTGAGGCTGTGATTTGGGTATGTATAAATAAAGTAGCAAGCAGAGGAGAGGCTGCTAATATGATGGCTTTACAGAGGGTGGGAGGTCAGCAGGACACCCAAGTTATCAAAGACGAGGGAGACGGCAGGAGAAGTCAGACCTCAACGGGACATGGCGTCCACATTTAGTGTCTGAATTGATCAAGAGCTTCTGACATGAACCGACTGGAATCGTACTCAGCTATCACATCCTTCTTGATTTACATGTTGCCCCTCCCCCCATTTGTTCTAATCATCACATACTGTATGAGATGTGTGTTAACACGGCTTCACACTATACAAAAAGTTCAAATCTTTAGAATGACACTCAGAAGAGAAACTTGGCCCAAGCCCAACAATCACCCTAAATTCAAGACGCACCAAATTTCACACATTAATAGATATCAGCAACCTAAGCATGTTCGATTTTTTTCATCGGGACCAGTGAATTATTCCCTTGTGAATCATTGAAAACACCCTATTTCGCAATGTTAAACACAGCGAATATTATTTCCTGGATCCGCCCCCTGAAAAGCCTGATAGGTTGCCATGTTTTGTCCTTAGAAACATGGACTTTGACTTTTGGTTGCGTTCTAATTTATTATTATGTGGTCCAACACTACATACAACTGTGATGGTGACGCAAAAGGCATTGACTCAGGCTTTGTAGATTAACCAGGACCACTGGAGGAGTGGATACGAGCCATCGTACAGCTGCAGGCTTTCAGACTGCTGTTAACTCCTCTGTTGTGGTCTGCCCGGGCAGCCCTGCCTTACAGCTGGACAGCACATATACACTTCCCTTAATTGGTATGTTCTGTTTATAGCTGGTACAGCAGCGAGCTCACAGCTGGGATGAAAACAACCATGCCTCGCTGCTTCACACAGACACCACCCCAGGATCAAACTCGAACATGGAGCACATAAGTATTACTTTAAAGTTGGGTTTAGGTGCTGCAGCAGAACCGCAACTGCCATTTGAACCTTCATCTCTTCATCCCTGTGTTCATTAGCTGAGAGGGGATCTGAAAAAGACCTGAACGTTTTGGTTTAGTTGGTAAAAGGAGAAAAAGAAGGTTAGTTTGTTTTCTAATACTGAGTTCACAGTATCTGTTTTATTAAGCTCACTCACAAAGAGGTTGGAAGAAGATCAAGATGCGTAAAACAACAAATAAATGAATAAAATACATGAATAATGACATAAAATATATGAAGCCTATTATAGCAGTAATACAATTTAAAAAAAAATCTTTAAGACATAGAGGAATTTCAATGAGAGGTCATTTGTAAAGTGGTTTTTCATCATCACGGATTTCAAACTCTGCAGTTCTCTCTTCTCTCTCTGCTCTCTCTGTCTCTGTCTCTTCTCTGTCTGCGCTGACCAGAGGGAACTTCAGCTGTCATCCAAATTCCACATTCATCATAAATACAATAAATAACAACAAATATGACTCAGAGTAGCTGCATGCTCAGTCTTTCAGTCTGGATTCAGCTATAAGTCATTCTTTGTTTTATATTTTATTTCAGGCATCTTCAATCTTTGCAGCAAATTTCTAACCATTTTTGAGAGACTGGCAGGTGCAGGCTGAACAGCCTTTAATACTGACATTACAATTAGGAATGTTCTGATGCTAAAGTTTTTTAATTAGAAATACAAATTAGGAGAAATAACAAATCACAGGCACTGAAAATGTATCACATGGTTGACCAGTAAGTGACCTATTCAAAAGTCTTATGCTTTATTTATAATTCTTTTACCTTTGTAACTCTCAAATATAGGTCAAATTTCCTGTCTAGCTATGTTTTGACAAAATATTTACATTTGCCAATAGGGTTATTTTAATACTGAACAGGTTTACAAAAGCTCGGTAGTCTCTGATGTTCCGTACAGAAAAAAGAACGCTCAGACTTGTATCACATGCCCTACTCTGGCTCAGGTTATAAGAAGCTGTCACGTCTGATCTAATCTGCGGAGCCTAATCAAATGCCCTCTCCTGACGGTGACTGTGAATCGGTCGACGTTTTGAGATTGATGTGTTTGTTTCTTTGTTTCTTTTCTCTCTCCCTCCCCCCAGTCCATCTACCAGCTGAAAAGTTTGAAGAAGTTTTTGAGGCCATCCTCTCCGAGGAAGTCAAACGAGCCCTGGGACGAGCCCAGGTGGACGAGCAGGAGGACGAGGATGACGACGGCCAGGAGAGGGATCAGCATGTTCCAGCCGGCCGCCAGGATGTTGTACCACTTGGCTTTGTCCGAGCACTCCTGGGCAAGCTGCAGGTTACCCTGGGTCTTCTGGTCCCTGGCCTGCACACACACACACACACACACACACACACACAGACACACACACACACACATAAACAATGTTTTTGTTTATGCCCATGTAAACAGTAGCTAAGTGTAGTGACAGGAGGAGACCAAACAAAGACATGCTATAAAGTTCACTTGTGTTTTTCTTTAATAACCAGTTCTTCACAATTTCTCCCATAGTTCTGAGTTTTTCCACACACAGTGCAGATAGACTGTGCAACAGTTGGCGAAATCTTTGAGCTGCTTCAGAGGCTATCTTAGTATTTCTTGAAGCAGACTGGGCCGAATCTTTCCCCAGCACTCTCTAATTTCCCATGAGTACTTGCCCATTACAGAGATGCCAATTACACCATTTTTAACTCCCCACGCAGACAAGCAGCCAGTCCCTGTCTTTAATTTGAGCATTGAGCCAATGCACGGCCTGGCCTGTCATTCAGAGCGGAACCCTACACACAGACAGAAATAAAAGACTTAAGTAAAGGGTACCACCACATCTGTGGTGTAACCTTTTTATTCAGGTGACCTTACAGTATGTCCCACCCTGCTTTGCAGTCGGAGTGTTCAAGGATCTTTTAGTCGTCTTACAAGTGAGAAAGGAATTTGTTTAGGTTTTTGTTTCTGCACAGCCCCATTCCTGTGGTGAGGGGCACACCAACCTTCTCCTGTGTGTGCCAGCTGACCAGGGAGAATACCAGGTCCCTATGCACATACTGCATTTCCCCATTTTACAACAAATGTTTTTGCATGGCATTTACACAGCAGACCAAATGTTAAACAATCCTTTTTATGGCATCTACTCTACGTGTTGCAAAAATCTGGCACGGCAAATCCTGACATGGCAAGTTTTTACCTTGACTTTGGCAGAGAATTGATAGCGTGTTCCCACTTGTTGGTTTAGCAATCGGTCTGTGCTTCATTTCCCAAAATGGCATTTGGCCTTGCAAACTGTTCTTTGTTTCTCTTGGCAGTTTGACACATCTATTGTCTTGTACTGCCAAGCTTGCAATACAGAGGGCTTCAAAATCATTATAGAGAAAGTTTTGTTGCAGATTGGTTTTCATCAGAGTGGCCTTTATTCAAATCTAGTGTGTTGTGTTATTAACTAGTTTCAAAACAGTAAAATCTAACATTTCTGCCTGTGTCTTGTTCCAAATCACTCATCACTTAAAATTAAAAACATTTCTACAAATAGTGGTTATAATCAAAAGATCAAAGTTTAGTAAAACTGATTTTTAATTTGATCAATCCGATTTTTAAAACTTAAAAAGAACAGCTAAAGTGTCGATGTCGAATTCAAGTATTTGACAGTGAACAATTTTTTTTTGGGATCCATCTATACATCACTTGCTGCGACATTCCTTATTTAAGCATAAACAGTTCACCATCTTGCTATCTTCTCCCTTTTGACAAATTTCCTTTATAATAATATGAAAATAACGGCCCAACCTTAAACTTATCACTAAGGCTGGAACAAAAGTAAAAGACAAAGAGCTCACCTTGATGGAGTAGATGAGAGCCATGAATCCCAGGCAGCAGAAGTTTACGTACAAGGTGTTGCACAGTGACCAGAGGAGATAGTCCCGGGGAGGACTCTTGCCAGCGTTGCCCATGTTCACCACGGTGGATCCACCCGGCTTACGGGCAGACTTGCAGTTGGTGAGCGGGGTGCAGTCAGAGGGGAAGTTGTATGAATGGTTGTCCATGGCTTCGTTATATCAGGAGTCTTGAATAGAATGGATTGCTTTGTGAACTACAGCTAGTCCTTGTGTACAATCGCTCGTTGGAAATTAGTGCCCCCCTCTGTTTGAGACGCTTATAAAGGCCCACAGAGAGGGCGGTGACCGGGTGAGGGCGCATGGGCAGGGTCCTTTAATACACAACAGGTCTGTCATTATGTGGTGTGGCCTGACATAGAGACTGAAATAGAGATAGAGAGACTCTGAACGTTGTATTAGAGAGAAGTCCAGAAAAAGAGACAGCAAATAGATACGGGCTATAGGAGACCAGTCCTGCTCAATTTGATTAGCGGTCCTTGTGGTGTGGGCCAGGTGGTTGTGTTGGAAGGTGGCGGCAGGGAACAGTGGAGGCAGGGCTGTGCTGGTGCGGAGGGGTCATCTGAAATGTTGCCTGCCAGGGGCCACAAGGGATGAATCTAGTTCAGGAAGGAACCTGAGTCTGTATAAAAGGTCCCACTTTACAACAGATATACAAGACATATGACAACGCCACTATCTCCATGGTAAAAATAACTTTTATAAAAGTTCTGGCTGAGTATCATCCAACACTTTTGTTGAGGGTAGAGCTGAAATGCTTGTTCAATTAATGGAAAATGATCCTGTAACTTTTGTCCAGGTCACATAGGAACGATGCTGTAAGCTGTATGTCAAAAAGTTTGTGGAAGCCAGTTGTCTTCAACATGTGGATTCAAACCTTCCTATCTTGCGTTTTAAAGGTTCACTCTCTAGAATGTAGTGACATCCAGTATTGAAGTTAGACTCATCTGAAGTTGCAGCTAAGTACCCCCTCACCTCACTCCCCTTCCGAACATGAAAGAGAACCTGCCTTCAGTTGCCATATGACCTCTAAAGTTGCTTAGTTCGTCCAGTTTGGACGACTGTACGAAACATGGCCGCCTCCACAATGTATTTTAATATAAATGTTTAATTCTAGGGTAAAGAAAACAACAATTTGTGAAATTCAGATGAAACACATTGGTGTAAACATCACTAGAATTATTTTACGTTAAATTTTCAACCAACAGATCCTTTCACCTAAATCTTACACAGTGGGCATTAAACATTGTTGTCGTTCATGGTTCAGATCGGCTTCTTCACTTATAACCAATTATAATATTTTTATCTAAATTGTGTTATTCCTGCATTTTGTGTAGTTTTGCCATTACATAAAAAGCCTCTCTCTCTGCTTGGTTCTTCTGGCAGAGGTTGTGAGTTTTTTTTTTTTCAGTTGGTTGCAATTTGCAAATAACATCACTAGGTGTCACTCAAACCTTCCCAGGGAACCCACAAAATGGCTTGGAGAAAATTCATTATAAATACGTTATTGTGAAGTGTGCAGATAATGTTCCATGTAAAATGATGTATAATAAGAGGAGGGTATAAAGGAAGCATATAAAAAAATGATGCAACAACTGATGTTGTTACTTTTTGCACGTTTTTCATGTTTAACCGTTAAACAGGAAACCCGAACTTATTTTTCTCTGAATGCTTGTTAAAGTTGTTACGGTTAATCATTGCATGGATTAACATCTCATCACCGACGTGCTTTAAAAACCCTTAGTTTTAGGTAAAACTGTTACCTCGAATAAAAGGCTTTTAATCAGATTGTATGTGGAAATCAAAATACTAAATAATATGCGGTTAGGAAAACGTCTGTAAGTAGGAATCCATGTCATTGTCGCTTTATTGTTGTGTTAATATTAAAAAACAAATGCGTAAGAAAAAAATAAAAAACACATAGCAGAGGATGGTTTCGATCCATCGACCTCTGGGTTATGGGCCCAGCACGCTTCCGCTGCGCCACTCTGCTGCTGTACGATGTCGAGGTTACGTAGCATTATGTAGTGTACGGGTCAGGGCTATGATGACGCTATTGTTTTGTTCACACTCGATCGCAGTATGAGGGTTAGTTTATAATGACACTACGTCTTTCTCGCCAACATAGTCAACACAGTAAAGGAGACAAATAGGCAACTTGTTAGAATAACAACGCCTCAATGAGAGGAGTGAAGCTTATCAAGGAAGTCCCCGTTTACCTCATATAATGTAGCTACGACCCGGCTCACGAGGCAAACGGAGGTGACATAAAACCAGATGATTTGGGTTAAAAAAGGTTGTTTATAACAGCCCGGTGGGGTCTATTTCAAACCAAAGAATCAAATATAACAAAAACAGGACTAGAGCTGACCAACAAACCTAATGTAAAGCACAACGAAAAACAAATCCTCAATAACAAGACAGCAGGTTCAAAGTAAAATGGCGCCTAACTCCTAATGTCTCAATATACAATTCTCAAATAAAGAATTCTGAAAACACAGTTGTAGTCTGGGCTGACTCAGGCAAGTGCTCACAGAAGCAAGTGTCTCACAACAGCGGGCCCAAACCCCAACCTGTATTTCTTTGGACTATGGTAAGTTGGCTAAACAAACTTGACATTAAAGACATTTAGACAATCAAAACTAAATAAACTGCAGGCTAATGGCTATGGATGTTAAGACGCCAATGCCAATTCTGATAAAAAAGTGTTCCCATACCCTACAGGAGGCTATATACACATATTTAACTAGAATAACTGCACAGAAGCAAGCCTCCGCCAACAAGTGCAGTGTATATATGTTTTTTCCGATTCCTATAAGGTCACTGTGAGCTTTGACCACTGAAACTTAATCACTTTATCTGAAAATCTAAGTCCAGGTGACAACTGATCAAAATTGAAAAAAATCCCTTGCGCAGTTTTGAGATATCACATTCACGAGACCATTGGAATTGAATCAGTTAATTAGTGAGTCCAAGTAACATGTACCAGATGTAATCAAATTCCGATGGGCAGTCCTAATATGTCACATTAACATGAATGTGAGGTCACTGTGACCTTGACCTTTAAAACTCCAAGCACCTAAATCGAATCAGCTTTCTTTGAGTGCAGGTGAAAGTTGGTACCAAATGGAGGCCCATGGTTAGTTTTGCCTGGTTAGTGATTCATTTTTGTGTTAGTGGCATGGCTGAAGGCACTCCTGGTCCACCCTTTATGCCGAGACATCTATCTAAGAAAAACTCAGGCCGCAGCTGATGTCTTATGCAGAAGGGTTTAATGTAGAATTGATGCATCGAGGAGACTAGAAGATGAAACAAATGCTGTAACAGAGTAACATGAGCAGGTCTCACCCCCCCCCCCCCCCCCCCCCGCAAGTCTGAAGATGTCTCCCACAGCATCCCAGTATATATCTCCCTTTACTTGCATCACCTATTTTAACAGCACATCCATGAATGGCTTGAATTGCTGTCACTCTCTATGTTACATGTAGGTGTTCACCTCCTATTGGATAGTTAGGCCTAAAGTATGCATTCCTAAATCACATTGTGTCCTTACGTCTTGCTACTGGTGAAATACGCAAAAGAGTTAAAGTTGGTGCCTCTCTGTGTGGAACATCTGAGTTAGATATGAAAGTCTGTAAATGTAGACACTACAATATACTGTTGGTTGGCTCTCTATCTATAACCTGACCCTGGGTACTGCTTAGAGAGAGACGGGAGTATCAGTGGAATTATACCGTCATTATGTCCTCTACAGATATAATGTAATATACATAATATACAGTTGCATATACAGTAAAGTGTGAGGACGGCCAAAATTCCTCAACAATTATATTTTTCATAAAATGAGTTGTATAATTGTTAGAATTGTTTAGTTGATGATGCAGAGTGGAATCAATCTAGATCAGAGATCAAGTGACAGCAGTAGTTCAGAGGCTGAGACAGTATCTGTTAGTGTGCTCAGGAGGGTGTATGAAGACTGTCAGATATTTGATCAAACTGAAGTACATGTTTTAAATGATGCACTAAAAGTAGAGGTGGAATGGAAGAAATGGAGACAAATAAAAGCTGCGGATAAATTTTGATTATAAAATAATTCATACAGACCAAGAATACATCTCAGTTGAAGAAGAAAAAAAGTGACATTCAGATGAGATCAACACATCAACAGTTGGTTACATGGATAATTCGTATTAGATAGCGATGCATTTGGTTTGAATAGCTAAGAGTGTTGTGATCATGCTCCAACATGACAAATGTATACTTCTCCAGTGACAACAATGTGTCACATCTGTAATATACCATTTAAACCCACAGAAAGTATTACATGAATGTTATTCATTTCAGATTTTAAAGTATCACAACCTGTAGATCTGACCATTTAAATCTTCAAACATTATCTCTTTCTACATGTGAACAAGGAGTCATTTAGTCTTAAATCCAAACCAGAAAAACTGATTATTTCAGATAAAAGTCTCTTGATATTCCAGTTCTTGTACAAAAAAGGCACAGAAGAGTGTTTTGTTTTTTTAGCTGGGGGAGATATGTCATCTGGAAACGTATGTTCTTGGAGAATTCCATTTCAGTAGAGACACCCACCGGGAAACAACCATCTAGAGAATTTCTTACTGCCTTTTTTACTGATCTGAATTTAGCAATTAATTGTTGTCGGTGGTTCAATCTTTCATCAGGAAAAGCTTAAAACTCATCTTTACGTATAGTGAAAACTAAAA
This sequence comes from Platichthys flesus, assembly GCF_949316205.1. Taxonomy (NCBI): domain Eukaryota; kingdom Metazoa; phylum Chordata; class Actinopteri; order Pleuronectiformes; family Pleuronectidae; genus Platichthys; species Platichthys flesus. Next base: position 21,582,561 of record NC_084950.1, on the reverse strand, counting down.
CGCCACAGTCTGCAAAGTCTGGGTAAATCCTGAATCACAATTACAGGCTCAAAACTCAAATCCTGAATTTAAGTAGCTCTCATGTTAATTACATGACAATGACTTTTTCCCCTAACAGATGTTATTTGAGCGTTGACAGCTGTACCCGTTTTCTTTCAACTTTACCTTAAGAGAAATCTGATAAAAACAACATAGTAGTTAAATCACAACCTGAGGAATTATTGGAAACAAACTTTACTCAAACTACTTCATAGCAGTTGGAATTATTTCATAATAATAAAATATTGTTTTTTAAATCATTTTCAACACTTACTGTAGCAGAAGGTAAGCGGTATAAACAAACAATGAGCTATTGTCTATGTTTTAATCAAAAAGAATCATGAGCCTCTTGAATATTGCCAGCTTTGAGAATGTTGAAACAAATTATTTGTTCAGATTGAGCTAAAAATAAACTAACTCCAACTCTGACAATACAAGGTTTACATTTCAATCATGTTAAGTAATATCTAATCTGGTTACTGGTTAAAGCTGTTGGTATCACATAAGTGCATTTGATCTTAGTCGGGGCTGATTCTCTGACAGAAATCGAAGGCATCACATCTTGGAGGCGGCAGCAATAGCTGAGGCACCTGGACGGCTGTAAACATGCACAGCTGAGTTCTGAGGAAGACAAAGAGGAAAAGACAGAAATATTTGTATCATTTTAATGTACAGAATATGCAGTCGATGACAACGAGGAAGTGGTGTAATGTAATATGCCCAGTTTCCTGAGTTGTCTTCTTTCTGTAAATGAGGCCAAATCTAATTATATTTGTAAACTTACCTGCAATATTCAAAATCGCTTTAAATAGCTTCACTTAAGTCAATTCACTTATTTCACCAGTATCATTCAAGATCATTTTTACATATTCGGAGTTAATGAATAATTGGAAAATCTAAATAACTATGTAGAGTTATTTTTTGCATCCAATGCTTGCAACCGCATTAAGACAAATTTCTGCATGTCACTAGTCTACAGGGAGGTTAACATCTCAGTGAAGCTGCACTCAGGACAGTGCTGCTCTGAGCTAAATAGTAACTAACCCCATTCTCTGGGGATCACGAATTACTGTTCCAAATTTTGTCAGGATAGCTAACCTTGAGTTCAACTTAACAGTGAATCATAAACCTGTGTTTACCTTCTTAGCCTCTGCATTGTGCTTGTTGAGAAGAGTCTGAACCCTGTTTCCATAGTCTGGATGGACGGCCTTCAAGTTCTCCACCTGCAGGAAGAACCAGACATTGACACTTAAAAAGGCCCTGAAAAGACATCAGCCTCTCACTATATGTAAACTAACATCTGCCAAAACCAAAGACCACCATCAACCAGAAAGGTGTTATTTGTGCTCAACCAAACAAAAATATGACTTTTTTATTTATTTATTAAAACAGACAGACTGTGGTCACTACAGTTGACGCACTCACCATGCGGCTCTGGATGAAGTGCTGCGCTCCCTTCAGGGCCCCGGCCATGTTCTGGCAAAGTCTCTGACGCTCCTCTTCATTCAGCACCTGGGTGTAGAAGGTGCGAACCTGAAATAATAAACACAGAGACACTCTCAAAAACTGAGGAAAGAGGATCACACCACATTTTGGGTTTATTATATATAATTTGGTGCCCTTCTTACAGGAATAGCAGTTTATAAACCTGAACCTATTATTATGCTCTATTTCAACTAACCATTGAGTGCACTGCCGCTATAGTGTTTGCAATGACAAGTCAAAAGATTCAAAGCAGCTCTTCCTGTCCTGGTCAGTGTAAAGCTCTGTTCCTCTGGGTGAGCAGGTGTGTACAAGTGTATGTAATATACTTAAATCAAGAACACTCACTGATTGAACTCTTGTGTGCTCAAATGGCTTGGCCACAGGAAACATGCCCATAAAATGGTGACACTACATTTACCTGTGTAACATTATCTTCGTCGTCACTGTTGTAACGGTCCACATCTGGAGACACCTTAAACTTGCACTCCACACAGTGAGGCTGGGTCTCTGGGGCACTGAAGCTGTTGGGATAGTAGTTTGGAGCGCCACCTAGAGGCCAGACAGACCAAGCACCAGTGAGTCAGGTGGAAGCAAAAAAGTCTTGCTGAGGTCTGAAAACTGCAAAGTACCGAGACGACAAAATTTTTTTTCGAGAGGAGCCTGCGGGGACGAGGGGCTGGCGAGTATATAGCTGTGTGTGTGTGTGTGTATGTGTTTAAATATTTTACAAGGACTGTGTGATTTATTGTTTAATTTTATGATGTGGTATCAAATTGGGTATCGGTATCAACTAGTAAATGTTTGGTATCGTGGCATCCCTACATATACCAGGAATGGTTGTGGGACAGTAAAATTAAGTGTATAAATGACATCTACTGGTTATTAAAATGCAGAGCATGCGGTATAATGTAGAAGATTATTTAATCCTTGAACTAAGTCTGTTGGGCAGCAGTTAGCTCTCTAGTTCTCTGGTAAATATATTCGAGACAAGACTAAAATGTTTAAATTCAGAGTGACAGTTGACCAAATATTATTAAAATAAATAGGGACTTTTGTTTTATCTCAGGACTAAGGCTGTGTCTACATCTAAAAATAGCTGACATATTATTTCACCAAAACCTCAGATGACTCCAAACACGGATGAAGGTATACACATTTTTTCATTTTTGTAATTATAACCTGTACCTACAAGACACACAGGTGGGACTTACCTTGGTTGTCAAACATACACATTGGACCATCACGCTGGTAGTTGGCCACACGTGTCCTGAAGGGACAGTTGACGGGGATCTGCAGGTAGTTGGCTCCGAGCCGATGTCGGTGTGTGTCTGGGTAAGAGAAGAGACGACCCTGGAAACAGGCATGGGAGAAGACAAACAGTGTTTTGTCAGAACGAAAAGTATTCATAGATATTCCAAACTGCAAAAATAAGTGGTGTCAGTTTTCACTAAAGACATTTGAAAATGGAGAAATTGCTTCACACGGTCATGTTGAAACGAGACCCAAATAGTTGTGTAACAAATGAAAAAGCAAGATATTGTCTGTCGAAGGTCTGTTTCTTTCTTTCTCAGATTTGACCAATTTACAGTAAGAAGTGGGTGTGAATATCCAATCTCAAGTATCTGAAGCTTATCAGGTATATGGAGTATGAAGCAAGCTTATTTAGGTCACAAACATTCAGCCCAGCTTTAGTTCTGCTAAGTGAATGAAAACATCTGACCTAGAGTATATTGAGACTGAGATAGCTGAACTTCCAAGGGAACATGACACCAAAAGTTACAAAACCAGTTTAACTTGTTGATTTCCGGTGTTCTCCATGATCAAGCATTGTTAGGGTGTAACATATACTGGATGGATATGTTTTTACAATAGATGGTAAATGTTTCCTCCTGGTTCAAACAACAAATGAAAAACGATGCCAAACAGTAATACTTTAAGGAATTTTTGTTTGTCATCAAATGAGATAACACAATATTTAAAAACACATTTGGTCAGCCTTTCTTTCATGTTAAAAAGACAGACAGTGCATCCGTCCAATCAGCTACAATACCTTTGGATAGTAGGTACCTACCCTTTCCATTAGAAGTTACATTGTGTTTGCACTTAGGGGCCACTGTATTATTATGCTTTGAATACATAGTTTGGTTGTATAACGGCAGCAAACTATGCTTTTTGTTGACTGTTTTTACTGTATTTACTTTTTTGTCAGACCAATCTGAGAAAAGAGGACGCCGGTTGTGGCATTACCTGCAGCATCTTGTCGGGGCTGGCTTCAATGCCTGGTGGCATGTTACTGGGGTCGAAGGCCAGCTGCTCCACCTCTGCAAAGTAGTTGACTGGGTTCCTGTTGAGAACCAATTTGCCCACGGGGATCAAGGGGTAATCTTTATGCGACCAAACCTGAATGAGAACCCACCATTATCAGATAAATGCCAAAAGTACACACACAGGGAAGTTTTTTTCATGTAAGCAAACATTTTGACAACATGTAACACTGATTATACGGTTAACTGCAGCAACCCTGGTCAACAGTTGCACAAAAACACATGAAATAGCTCTGTGACGGGTTAAAACGTGATTGAAATTGGTGTCTTTATAACTTCAACCCTGATTGTTCTGCTGTGGAGGACGTTGTACCTTAGTAAGATCGAAAGGATTGAACTCGAACTTCTCCGCCTGCTCAAAGGTCATAACCTGGATGTAGAAGGTCCAGGATGGGAAGTTGCCATTGGCGATGGCATTAAACAGGTCTCCAATAGCATAATCTGGGTTGGTGGATGCCAGTCGGTCTGCCTCCTCCACCAACAGATTCTTAATTCCTTGATCAGTCTAAAAAACATGACATGAAACACAAGTAAGCAATGACAATCTCAGGAGGCAGGATCTCTATAAAGTTAAACTCTAACTAACCTTGAAGTGGAACTTGCAGTAGACAACCTCTGCGTCAGCATTGACCAGTTTGAAGGTGTGGGAGCCGTAGCCGTTCATGTGACGATGGCCATCAGGCAAACCTCGATCACTGAACAGGAAAGTCACCTACACAGAGGACAATATAATGTCATATATATATATTCCCTTGTTGTCTTCGAGACCAGTCTCATGCTCAGGAAGCAGTTACCTGATGCAGACTCTCAGGCCTCAGGCTCCAGAAGTCCCACACCATGTCAGGGTCTTTCATGTGGGTTTGGGGGTTGCGCTTCTGGGAGTGGATGAAGGACGGGAACTGTAAGTGGTAAAAGGCACAAGGTCAGCATGATGTATCTTACACTTGATTCATACATCATCAGGTTTCTGATCATATTCAAGCTAAAGTTGGGATTACAGGTTTGGTTTAATTAAAATGATGAAATACTTGCACTTTTAAGAGAATACCAAAGTGTGATTCTGTAACATTGTGCCCCTCAACTACTGAGTGAAAGCAAATGATTTTCTAGCTAATGAATTCCCTCCACCCACTCACCAGCAGGGCGTCTCTGATAAAGAAAATTGGGGTGTTGTTGCCTGTCAGGTCCCAGTTGCCCTCCTCAGTGTAAAACTTGATAGCAAAGCCCCGGGGGTCTCGCACTGTATCTGCTGATCCCGACTCCCCAGCTAAATAAAACAAAAAAAATAGAGAGTTGACAAGGTGAAGGCCGCTGAGAAGAGTGTGTGTCTGCACTCCCTGTGTATACATGGATATTTACGCAGTTAACCATATGTTTACATTTCAACTAACCTACTTTCTACATCTCAATGCTTCATACAGTCTGCGGGCTTATGATGTCACACACCCCTGTCCTCGCATCTTTTCCCTTCAGTTCCACACGTTTCTCAAACATACACAACCTCTCTAGAACCAGTCAACAGAAAGGCATGTAAGAATGGAGAACTTATTTTTTCCAAAATACCCTTACAAGAGAAACTTTAAGTGAGCATGTCATTGTGCTGTTAAATAGTACATTAACCATCCAAACCGTATAAATGTGCCATATTAATAGATTCAGAGATCACCATTGCGGTGCCAGTTTCATACAATAAAAAAACTGAATACACAATATACACACACATACGCAGTATACCAAATACATGCCTATTTTTTTTAGAGCTGATAAAAAAAATATATGATCTCGGAGGAATAAATATCACATTTCGGTTACATCATTTTATAACAAAAAGGTATAAAACATTATAACCTTATAAAAGCAGACAAACATGAATTAAATACACCATCAGAGGACCAGAGTGTTAAGTCAATTTGTTTGCATCACTGATATAAAGCTAAATGAATGAATAATGCACAACTTATTTAGTATTTTCCAATCCACTTCTATAATGGAAAAGAAATAGTGAAGAATGTTTTCGGCATAACTTTGACAGTAATATTAATGATAAGATATTAAACTTTATTATAGCAATTTTCTCAAAAATGTGTGCTTAACAACAAAACCAGATATGGCAGGTGAATAAAGGGCGTTGGTCACGTAAGATAAGAAACAGTAAAAATAAAACCATTAAAAACAGTATAAAAAAATGCATATCAAAGATTCTTAAAAGCTTCCAAAGAGAGATGGGATTTTAAAGACGCTAGGAAGTGGGAAACATGACAATGTTTAACGCCCTAAAACCATGCTATCTTTAAAAAGAATACAAAATATGTGTTTTTGATATTTTTCAGGGAAATGTAACTCAATGACTTTGCAGTGAATCCTGCTTAAACACAATGAAGGTGTTCTTACCGACAGTGGAGAAGCGAATAGCGATAGGTGTCGTCTTTCCGACATGCTCAAACACCTTGGCCTTAGAGTAGCGGGTAATGTCATGAGTCACCTCCAAGTAGCCAAAGGCCCCTGCATCATGGAGGAAAAACAATAAGACATGTCTTTATCAGCCAAGGGAAGTCTGCTGTCAAATATTGGAATATATCCTTTTTTGTTTCTATTCTAAGAGCCGTACAGACAGGTGTTGACCCGTGTGGCCTTGGTGGAGGTTTGTGCCCGACTGTGCCATTTCAGACAAAACTTTTCTCCGTCTTCCAAGTCTCTAAGTTTGAGGTGCAGAGTATGAATGGATCATAACCATCGCAGCATGTGGAACAATGCTGTGTTGGCAATTAGTGCTTAGTGGGTAAAGATTACATTACCGCACAAAATAGTAACCAAATTGTGTCCAAGACACTGAGTATCCAAACCAGTAGTGAACACTGAACAAGTTTGCACAAGTTTGGTTTCTTCTGTAACAAGTTTATTATGTCTTCCCTAAATAGTAATAATAGCAATAACAATATTATATTACGAAGAATCTTTTACATTAGCTTTTATGCTAATGTTTATTTATCCTGTAAGAGTACATATTTACAGTTTCCTTAAGGAGGAATAAGCCACAGTATCCTTTTTGTAATAGGGGAACAACCATGATATGAAATGTGACAGTTATGTGAAAATATGTGTTACAACAGTTCCTTTATTTTGCAACGTCAGCCAACCAGAGACATGGCACAGAGCAGGCTGCACGGTAGTAACTGATCCAGGTTCAACACTCACCTGCACCTTTGGCGTGCACCACTCTCTCTGGGATTCTCTCCCGGTCAAAGTGGGCCATCTCATCGGTGAAGACCACATCCTGGACCAGCAGGGGGCCCCTAGGTCCTGCAGTCTGCAGGTTCATCTTGTCTCCAACAGGATGACCAGCTCCTGTAGTCAGTGTGTCTGGCTTCTGAAAAGAAACACATTCATGTACCAAAGATGCATGTTAGATGAGTGACATGTATGTTTGTATGACAATCTACATTTCAAGTCATGCTGAAAGCAGATCATTATGGCTAAGTAATAGTAGAGACTGACAATACTTGTTTTATTAATGACAATGCTGTTGATTATTTTCTGATCAATTTAATTTAGTCAAAAATTTTACACAAAAATCGAAAATGGTGGATATTGTTTTTTCAAATTAAAAACACACAGACCTTTACATTAAACTACAACAAAGTAGGAGTTGGAGCTGTCAGGGAACTTCCTTTACTCGTACTCCAGGGGCAGTAAGTTTGCCAAGAAGAGGAGTTGGCTGACAGAATCTTTATTGATTGTTTTTGAAACTCAAAATTTCATGTGGCACGATACTGTCATCTTCCGTGTTGCAGCAGAACATGTAAAAACTGGATCCACCACATGAATGATGATAATAATGATTATCCTATGATCTTACAGCTGTCAACCATTCTGAGAAGTTGCACCGTGTACATGAATGTTACAACAAAATGCAGGCAGCTGCAATAATACTACAGAGACAAGTAGCAAATCATCATAGAGGGGTTTCAGTGTCTTAACGATTTCCAGGTTTTCTGCGCTGAGCTCTTCTTATGTAACAAACAGGGTCGAAGTTCAGCTGCTGGACACTGGCCCACTTCATATCTTCTACACTCTGGGCTTAAGGTCATTTTTGCTGTTTGTGTGTTTAATAATTAACTGTAAAACACTCAGTGGCTACTCGTGGATTTATATATGAGGCTCAATTAGCCCGTAGCAGGTTAGCAAGCAGCTGCTTACAGGTTAGCCAGTGCTATGAAAACAAGCTAGCTGCAGGTTCAGGCTGTTAGCTGGTTCACCCCAAACGACCCGAGTCTCCCCCAGCGACTCGGAGAGAGGCGGCGCTGCGCAGCCACAGCTCCTCGTCCAACCCCGGATAAATACAGACCTGCTGGGCTCTGCCCTGCTGCCACATCTTCATCTGGTCCGTGGTTTTCTCTCTGTTCTCCGCCATGTCGACCGTTCAGCGCCAATTGACGTTCACACAAACACTGACGGTCAAACGGTGTCGAAGAAAAAGTCGTTATGGTATTTTTTATCCGGACGACTTTGGTCAATGTGGCCCCTCCCTCCCACAGGCGTCCCACTCCTCTGATTGGCTGAGGGGAGCAAGTTGACCTATTTTTGAGGCAAGAGGAGAGAGAGAGAGAGAGAGAGAGAGAGAGAGAGAGAGAGAGAGAGAGAGAGAGAGAGAGAGAGAAAAAAACATATCACCTATCGTCAATTGTTTTTCACGTGATGCAGTAAACATACTTTGGTTTAGACTTTGAATGTGTAAAACTATCATTGTTAATAGTATTTTTAAATAAGTTGTATGCTTTACATCTCTTCTGTATAGAAACAATATTTCACATGTTTCTTAAAGTGTCGTAGTTTTGCTTGTTTTTTCAGTTTCTGTCTGCAAAATGTTAAACACAACCTTACAAAACTGACTTCAATAACAAAAGTAGATTGTCCCCTTCTAACTCAGGAGGCGGCTCAAGTTTTGGTCCAGGCTCTAGTCCTGGCAGGTCAACCTGCTTGTGCCATCCGACCTCTGCAGCTCATCCAGAATGCAGCAGCCCGACTGGTCTTTAACTTAAATTCACTCACGCCACTGCATAACGTGCTAATAATGGATCAGGTCCTGGATATGGACTGGACCCGATCCATTTAGCTCCCCTCACTGCGAGCAAAACCCTCAACAAAATCACGACTGTTTGCTGTCCTGGCTCCTAAATGTTGGAATGAGCTCCCCATCAGGACAGCACAAAGTCTACACATCTTCCGACTATACGTTGAATAAAACAAGACTTTAAACTAAAATCTTTGTAGCACTTAAATGGAACTTACTTATAGCACTATAGACAATTTGACTTTCTTGATTCTTGTTGTTCTGGGTTTGTACCTACCTATTATAAAGTAAGCTGGGGGCTGCTGGGGGTTCAGGTGGTCTGTGGCTGCCTGCTTTACCTGGTTGATAATCAAGCCTTGAGTCTTGAGGTTCCAAATGTTAGTGGTGGAAAGAAAAAAGGGACAACATGGAATTACCATGCATTTGATTATAATTTCCATGTTGCACTGTTCTGTAACAGTAGCCACAATAGTAGCCTTTATTGTCGTTTATATGCTTTACAGCATAACATTATTCCTGTAGTTTATTGTATTTTCGATTAAATTGATGCAGTGATGTACAATCTTATCGTCATTTTGTCTTCTATATATGAAGGTTTACTGAAATAAAAGAACAGAACATGTGATCTGAGAGAGAGTTCACAAACAGCTATTAAATGGATCTTGTGGTGAGATTGTTTTGTCAACTCCTGTTGAAGAGATAATGATGAACTTTCAATTGCAGCTTATTCTCATTATATGTTAAATAATTAATTATCTCATTTCACAGATGATATTTAAAAAATATATACCATATATCAGAACAACAATATTGTTATATGGTATATGAGAACACATTTTAGTCTGCATCATTGATTCTTTGAGATGAATTATGTGGCAGAGTGAGACATCTTTCTTTTAGCCCGCTCTCAGAGCACAATAAAGATAAACAAGTGGCCAGTGTTACGGCTGAACTGCTTTTATTTCAAACAGCATTCACACAATACACTGAATTCTTGAGGCACATTCACATCAAGTGCTAAATAATTTCATGCATGGTCTGATGTAGGCTACAGCTCTGTTGGGTTGAATGCAAATGCAGATTGTAAAATGAAAATATTGCTTTATTATTTGGCACAATAGGAAATATTGTCTGTTCTATGACCACAGGTTTGTTGTTTTGGAAAAGTGAGGAACGTGGTCGGAGCTCAACCAAAAAATGTGAAGTGGGTTCTGCTGGAAGAAAAAATTCAAAACAATTCATAAGGCTGACAACGCTTTTAGAGTTAGCAGATATTCCATATGATAATTCACATTCAGAGAGTTACAACAAAACAGCACTATTGCACAATGTTTTAGAGAATGTCTCAAACAGATCAAAATCCACCTTTATGTTCTGACTTTCACAAGACTTGTCACATTATTTTAATTTTAACCCCCAAAAAACTTTTAATCCTCATTACCATTCTAACTGAGAGCTGCACAGTGGCTCCAGTTCCGGACTCACCTAGGAATCCCCCATGGTTGCAGGTGGTTTTACGACAAAAGCTATCAAGGTCTTACCTCTGACATTAAATAAATTAAAACCTGTTTAAAGGGGTTAGTATACTTTACATCACAAGTTAAATTCCCAGAGGTGTTTTAATCATAATACATTATTGATCAGCAACAATACTGGTGTTAATTACAGTGTTGTTTAAATTAAGTTCATTGATGTGTGATTGTATGAAAAAACATGATTTGCCCCCAAAATTTAGGGGCAATGATGAAGACTGTTGTACTATTTACACTGTTAAATATGCTTCTGCAACCAGTATTGCCATTAGTGTGGTTAAAAATAGAACAAATGTGAAGTGAAATTTATATGTTGAGTACATCTGATTTGGCCACCCTGTAACAACTGCTACAAATTACAATAATTTCACCTGGATAAGAATACCTGGATTTAGATTTTTTTTGTTTTCATTTTCTTAAAAGCACAATAAATACTGAACATACCAAAAACCTCTACTGTTTGTGGGTCTCACTGTTGACACAAACACAAACCACATCCAATAGAGCGGACTCGATCGAGCAGGCCCCAATCGATGACTTGGTTCGAAAAAGATAAATGAGAGTTTTCCTGAAAGAGAAGCAATCCCCCCCCTCCCGTCCGGCCGTTCATTCTCTAGACAACTATAATAGGCTACAACCAGAGTAGGCACCATGCAGAGAGGAGGGTGGAGGGGGTAGGGCGTATGGCATGGTCACCTTTTACTGAATTAGAACTCCACACTGACGTTTCTGATGGAGATATTTAAGAATGAATGGGGGAGTCAGGCCAGTTCTCAAACCAAAGGGGGGACTTGCTAATGTAGGGATCGCAGGATTAGTTTGGGTTGACTTCTCCATGCCAAACACCACCCTCTGCCATAGTGCATCTGATCCAGGATGAAGCCAAATAATAAAGACAGGATTCAATGTATAATTGATCCCTGTGCATCCAGAAACACCCAGTTCAGGGTCAAACACTTGCTTTTCAGACCCCCCCCCCCCTTTATATGAATGTAAGGTGTTTACTCCAACTTCTTACATATCAGAAAAAAACCACCAGAGAGACATAAGCCACAAAGAGTATTCTCCTGTGGGCCACAGAATATACTCTCTTCTCCCGAAACAGATTAGAGTATGGCACCGCATGAAGGGGGGAGACTCTGAAGAAGCAAGTGTTTTAACTTGAAACAGGTCTGGTGTGTAGAAGGGCAGACAGGACTAGATCCTGCGCAGGGGGTGCCACATGGACACGGGTTTCCTCAGAGTGGCCAGCATCTGGTTCCAGTGGGTGATCCCCATCCCGCTGGCCTCGGGACCTATGATCACGTGACCCAGGTTCTCCCCCCGACCGTCGTCTGTGGCCTCGGCCACCGTCACCCTCAGCGACAGCTCCTGCAAACAGCATAACATGGTTACACAGCCTGCTTAGTAAGCATGACTCAGCATCTATTTTACAGCAGGGTATCAGTTTAATGGACATGAGCAATAACAGCATTTTCTGCTTTTACTGCTTTGTCATTTTAACCTCATCACCTTAATATTCACAATTTAATTTTATTACTGTTTTGCTCATTTAAAAAAAAGTGTGCTTTAAAAAATCAAGTCTTTAAGGGGCACATGTTATGCTGCAGAAATAATTGAATGAGTTTGTCATTGTTATTTTTTATAATATTCTAGGGATGGTTTTGTCAGTCTTGAAGTCAGTCAGTTCCTGGATTGCTGTGACATTTGGTAAACACACATTCATTTACCCTGTGGAGGCAGTGGTGGGGCCAGGGGGGCATTGACCCCAAATTAAATTTGATTGGCCCCCAAGTTCCCCTGGACATATCATTATTTAGAAACTTAGAAAATTCCACCACTGGTCATTTGTCATAATTTCTTTGATCCCTTATCCCCTTTAGTAGTTTGCATTATGACCAAAAACCTGTAAAACAGTCCAGTGGACTTCATGCTAACTCAATATGCTGAACATGGTGAACATTATACCTCCATCAGCAGGTAAACACTGTGTGACACTGACATTTAGCTGAAAACTTTAACCAGGAAATCTTTCGAGAGGCCACAGGAGACCAGTACACATAAACACACAATAAATTTACAATATTTAGGTTTAGTCCAATAAAAATAAGACCCGAACAGAGAGGTGTGAGTATTTATAATTATATATATTGTAAAATCCTTCTATGCATTAAAGTTGTTATAATTGTCAGCAGCAAGTTGTAAGGCTCATGTTACACAGCAGGAAACTATTTTATCCTAGCTGAGAGTGAAGCTGCTGGGATGACACTGTCAGTGTCATATCTGTTTACTGTTTATTTAATTTTTTTTGCTTTAGTAGTGTAACTACTGTAGCTAGAGATACTGCTGCTAATGCTGCTTTGTGAAAGCCCCTGCAAGGAGTTTTTAACGGGTTATGAATATTTATGACCTACAACTGCAAATTAGACAATCAGGAAGAAAATTGCCTTGTTCCTATAAACTATTCTCAATATCTGTGATCAGGTCGGATTACCCTGCGACGTCAGAGCTACTATTTACTGAATTCAGGCTGGAAATGCCCATGTTCAGGCTCTCGAGTCTGTTCCTTGCCAGTTCTCTTACAAACAAGTTGCATGAGATCAGAATGAGAATTAGGATACATTACCTCATCACTATGCATCCTGCAAACAGTTGTGTAATGGTGTGGTTTGATATTCCAGCCAACTTTAGGCCCTTATACTGAATAAATTAGTGTCAGGTGGGATGTTTCATTCACCCACTATAAGATGATGGATGGGTTTCTAGTACCTGTGTTTAAAAATGATTATGTTGAATCAGTTCTATTATTGTTAGAAGATTGTCTTTTCCGACGAGTTAGTTCATATTTTCTGTATCTTCATTTTTCTGTGAATATGTTGAGTATTTTGTTTTGTATGTGAGGGACTTTCTTATTGTCGAGCCAATTGTGTGTGCCTTCCCAAATGTGTTTTGGCCAGATAAGGTTACAACTGGGAGTGGTTTCTTTCCCATACTGCAGCCAAGTATTGGAAAAACAAGCTAAGCGGAAACACTACTGCTTTTGTCCACAGAGGCGCCAAATCGACCAAAATGAAAAGTTCCTTGTAGGAGCTTTAAGGGATAGGGTTAAATTTCCTGTTTGGATATAAAAGTTATATATTGTTTATATATATATCTTATTGTTTCCTCATCAAGAGTCTGAGGTATCACCTGCAGTACGAGGGACGGCACAGAGAAGATCATGGCTTCGTTGAAGATGGGGTTTGTGTCGTCCCTTTTGGTGGACGTCTTCTTCTTGCTGATCTTCCTGCCGTCTTGCAGGAGATAAACTTTGACGAACGGGTCTGACAATGAGAATGACTGAAGGTAAGATAACATCCGCGTGTCAGGCCTCTAAAACCCAACATGCACACATACACGTTAATAGACAACACCCCCTCACATAGTTCTTAGTGCAACAGACTATGATAGGATCAATTAGAAGCACAGTCCTGTACATGCTGTTAGCTCAGTGGATGATAACGAGAGGAATATTCTCCTCTTAATAACAGTCATTAACAGTCTGTTATTACTGATTCAATACGTGTTTTGTTCAGTGGTGAGCTGAGTCACTTTGAAACAACAGATTTGAAGGCAGAGAGACAGACAGACGTGTACAGTGCATAGGTCAAAGACTGAGGAAGATAAGATAAACAAACACAGTACAGACACACACATACACTACATCCAACAGATGAAGGTCCCTGACCTGCCGTGTTCTTGCTGTTGGTCCACATTAGGCTCTTGCACTTGGCCACAACCACAGTGAGGCGCTCTGCTGTGGGCAAATAGCTGAGAGACAAGAGGATCTCGCCAACTGCATCTACAGCCTTTGGAGTCAAAGCAGAACATGGAAACACATGTCATATAACACAGGATGAGAGACATGTGTTAGCAGGGATCTGACCAATCAGAGTTCAGTGCTTTTTGGTGGAATACTGCCAACATTTCTTCAGATGAAATATTTAAACTAAACATAATTTAAAATGTAACATGAGGCCGACATATGTAATATTTAAAACCTTTTAAACATGTTTGATTCCATTTTACTGTGAATTAGTTCATGTAAATCAACAAAGTAACAGCCTTTTAAATATGCTCCATCCATTTAGTTGATTAGAATTAAACATGGTAAAAGCCAATAATTATTCCAGAGGCAAACTCTATTCCCTGTACTGGTAAATATTCTTGATATTTCAATTTTAGGTTAAGTTAATTTGTTAAACTTGTTAAACTTACATATATATATTTTAAATAACTCACTATTGTTACCATGGTAACATCCAATCTTATATACCTGCCGCACTGAATCTGAGTCCAGCCAAACAGAATCATGTTTTCGATGCCGATAGCATGAAATAATGTTTCATTGAAATAATCTTTACAATATAAATGACGTCTTCACCAATCACATCAGTTCTGCATTATATTGTGGAGGTAAGTCTTGTCGCAATTTATTCTATCTGACATGTAGTGTGGCTTAATGTCCAGCAGGGGATCTCAGACACCACTTTGCACTCCAACATATTGCAATGTAGAACTCATCATATGGAAACTGTGCTTTAAAACCCATACTTCTGTCTTTCCTTGGGTCATGTCAACTTGCACATTATGACACATGTCAGTATTGAAATTCACCTTATTGACATCTTGAAGGTAGAGCCACGCGTTGAAAGGTCTGATGGTCAGGTCCAGGTCTGACAGCTTGAGATCTGCCACTCCTGCGCTGGTGTTCCTCTCTTCAGCGTCGATGCCAAACGCGGAGAATAGCAGGCTGTACTCCTCCAAATTGGACGATTCCATGGGGATGGAGAAGCGCTCTACAAAAATCACGGTGAATGCATTGGTCTGGACCTGTGGGAGGCAAAGGGTTGAAGGTGACATGTTGGATTTTAATTCATAACAATGACTGGACCGGGCCCTAATAGGTAGCAAACACATTAAGTAAACCCAGAGGAACCAAATCCACAAGCACAAAATGTTGTGTTGCTTTCGAGATGAATCAAACAAGTATCGTAAATTCAGCTACTGGAACTTTCCAACATGGTCAAATACCATGACGGCATGCTACCATTTTTGAGTTACTTGATTCTGATGTTTTCAGGCTTTGTAAATGTTATTTCATGTGTTAGGGTTATATCTCCCCCTCCTTGGAATGATCTTTGACCTATGAGATAGTATCTGGCCTGCTAAGGAAGGGGAAAAATTCGGCGGGTGACTTCAACCTAAGTTACTGAGAAACATGTCCAAATCTAGGCATAGACCCTATGTGCTACATCATTTTATCTATAGTTCTGTTTGCAACACCTCCTCTTTAAATAGTCTTGCCTTGCAGAGGCGAAGCGGATTTTCACCATTTGGCTGTGTGATGTCTCCGAGTCTCTAGAGCTCATCCTGACCTGTGAAACTTCTGTGTAATAAATTCTGTTATGCTGCAAGTTCTGGGTCCGCGTCTCCTCTCTTCAAACACTGACTTCGACAAGACACTGCTGCTTTTAAAGATACAATACAAGTTTCTAAGAGAAGATGTGGTGTAGGCTGTAACATATGTTCCTCTCCTCATCCTATCCCCGACTCACTCAGAGCCACAGAAGGACAATACACTTTCTATTTATGACAGGATAACTCACTCAACTGTGGAGAAACCTCTGGTTCAAGCAGGCTGAATGAATCCATCACCAAGGTCTCACATACAGACGACCCCAAACAAAGCAGGTCTGCAGGTAGTTTTTTTTACATTTGTTGAAGGATCAATTTACCAAAACAACAACAAAGTATTCTATATCAACTAACTCCATGTGGCTCGAGGTGTTAAAATATCAGTTTCTCAGAAACCTTTTTCTAATTCCAAATAGTGAACTTTCTTATTTTTTGGTCGGTCATTGTCAGGTATCTCAGAGGAAATCCATAGAATGTTCCAACAAATATTAAAGTTACATCAATTCAATAGCACATATAGTTCATATCGGCTCAGGGTTCATTCTGTGCACATCTCACCATAATGCATTTAGCTACTGTTTGCACTTTCAGGCTTAATGCCAAACTGTCTTCGGAGCTTCTTCTGTGAAATGACAGCAAAGCGTTGACCGGGAATCATTGACCAAATGGCTTGAAACTAAAACAGGTAAGACTTATTTAAAATGTATATTCTTTATATTTGCATGTGGGATTTCCATAAATATTCCTTCACCCTCCTGCTATATGCTAAGTTGTGAGTCATAAGTAACGTCTTGTGTGTTTTTTTTTCAGCAGCCCACATCAAAACCAAACATAATCACGTCACAAGTCACTTGTTGCTTTTTTTACAATGAAAAAAAACAGTCTGACGTCAGTTTGACCAGCAGAGCACACCATGACTCCCACAGATACCAGTGAGAGACACAGTTATTCAGCCACAGGTATCAACACCACCTTAGTGTCTGATGCTGAGTTCAACCGTCAGATGCTGAAGCCCACGTGGAAACAGGGGGTTTTCAAAGCGGAGGGAAGTTACCAGGCAACTAGTACATGCGTAGAGGGGATGGGTTTAATAATAGCATTTTTTTTTATTCTTGAAGTGTGAAATACGAGGAGGAATCTCTCTGATAATTTACACAAGAGCAAAAGCTGCTGCGATGTAAAGTCACCAGAAGATGTTATGAATAGGGAAAATAATATCTGCCTGAACCAAAGGAGAGTTGTGAATTCAGAGTAAAGCATCCACAAATCAGCCTGTGTGAGGCCGACCTTGGTCTACACCTCACATAAAACATTGGAATATCATCATAATCATACATCCAACACCTACAGCATCCAGTATAGGGCCCTGCTGCTGCTGCTGTGCAAAGAAAGTATGTACATTAGGATATAAAGCATCCAAAGAGGTATCTTTCTCTCCTTCCATAATATGAGACTGTCTGTCTTCATTATTCTCCTTTGGGATAACAATGGGGATGTGTGTTGGGAAAATGAAGCAATGAAAATAGAGAGAAAGAGAGAGAGAAAGAGAAGATGGCATGTGTGTGAAGATGGGAGCGTGATTTCAACAGGAGACACCGACAGAGAGAAAGAAGCAGTGACAGCAAATAAATGAGAAGGAAGAAAAGCGGATGAGGGTGAAAATGAGAAAGGAAGGTGAGTGAAAAGAAAAAAACAAGGCGCTGGGGATGAAAGTGAGCGAGAGAGAGAGCGTAAGAAAACAAAGGCAGAGAGAGGGAAAGAAAAAAAAACTGGCTGGACCAGCAGGGCGAGTGGAGCTGATGTAAGCATTTCCTTTTGTCGTCAATGTTAAAGAGAGAGCCAGTGAGTCTGATGCATGAGAGGCTGCTTCCCTTTCTTATTACACCCAGTGTAAACATCAACATGCTCAGGTGATCGGAGCCCCGATGAGTGTGTGTGTGTGTGTCCCTGTCAGCCTGCACAAACTGTACAAAGCGACAGGCACACACACGAGGAGCCGTCGACTCACAGCACAGCCAGACAGGAATCAGAGAAAGCTCTGGCAGCGTGGAGCCGAGAGCAGAAGGCAAGTGGCGGGTGGAGCAGATGGAGGAGTGACACTCTGTTCTTTTTCCTCAAAGTCACTCCACCATACAGAAAAGCACTTGAGGAGATGGTTGAGTAGAAAATGTAACAATTAAGATAATATCTTTCATATATTTTAAAACTTTAAAACATATGCATGATAAAAAAATAGAAACATGAACATAATGAATGTAAATTTAATTTAAATAATTTTTTTATTGTGAAAGTTATGAGATCTAGTTTTAAAGTTTTGACTTAATCGTAAATCATTACGTAATAATTAGCATATATATATGAGAATATGGATAAATACAAATTAATATATTAGCTAAAAAAATATGCTCTTTAATATATAATTAAAATATTATTCTTAACTTGTTTGTTTAAAAAATATAGATTCAAACAAAGACTATGCAATATGAACTGAGTATTTTTGATTATGTTCATCTTTTATCTTATTTTATCTGTTTTCTGGTAAAAACACAAGTTGCAAACATTCATAAATCCTAAATTTCAAAATATACTGATATCAGAAAATAAGATCCCAGAAACATCAATGCACTTCATCACAGTATGTGGTTCATTGACTTGAAGAACTGTCAAGGAGCCTATTCATACATCCAGAGGTATTAACAGGATATTATGGAGGAAAAATAATTAACTGTCTCATCGGAATATATCGTCATATCAGCCAACACTATTATCTAATCTAAACTCATCTATGTTGTGACCTGCATCATTGGTAATTTTAAACTGTTAACAAAACACTGCCACTCATTATAACCTAAACTGCAGTTAAAACAGAATACATGTTCCATCTCAAACCACAGAGAGTTAATCACATGCACTCCTGATGAAGGTAAAATCTTCATCAAAATTGACCTTGCTTTGTACATTCAGCCCCCAGGGGGCCTCACTGCTCATCCACATGAAACAGGCTCTCGTGTCAGACAGGAGAGAATTGGGCCCCCGCGGGACGTATTGCCAAGAGCGAGAATGTTTCAGACACGACTGTCTTCAGTCCTTTTATCGAAGTTCAATCACTACTGCTTAACTGCATATAACCTGTCTGAGAAGCTGTTCCTGTCGTCTCCACCTTCTCTATAGAAAGTCTGCTAGTCTGGAAGTCTCTATTAAGGAAGTTTCACTGTATAATTGGATTGCCTTTATTTCACATTAACATAAATCCATCTATCTATAAAGATGCCCTCACGCTTAGAAAATTCGGAAATAATCAACTCAGTGATTTATGAGATGATCAATTTTGACAATAAGATAAACTGTTGGAGGTGTTTATCCAAATAACAGATTGTCAAAAGTGAGTGTTTTGTGAGTGAGTGAGTGGCTACTATCCCTTTTTTGGCTCCAGGTTTGACAAATGCCAGCCCGACACTTAAATATTTCAATTTCACTATATGCTCTTCTGTCTGCCACCCTAAAAGAAAGA
Source organism: Platichthys flesus (assembly GCF_949316205.1). Lineage (NCBI taxonomy): Eukaryota > Metazoa > Chordata > Actinopteri > Pleuronectiformes > Pleuronectidae > Platichthys > Platichthys flesus. Next base: position 21,563,142 of record NC_084950.1, on the reverse strand, counting down.
TAATGGGACAATAAAGGGCATTGTGTAACCAAAACAACTACAGTAACTGGCCCTGCTGCTAACCACTATCCCATGTGATCTGAACAGGTCCTATGATTCTTTATCTGTAATATTTTTGAAAATCACTTTATACTGTTTTTATCAAGTTGATATAACAGAAAGTGATCTGCTCCTTGCAACGGCAGCACCAACTTCAATACAACTCTTATCATCACTTTAATACAATCATCAAAATATGATACGTTGCAGCCCTAAGACACAAAACAGTGTCAGTCCAGCTGTGAGGAACTTCCCTTTAAAGATACCCTGTGGATATTTATGTTATTCAAACATAAGTTATTTTTACATTCAATGTTTCATCTCACAATACAAGTTGTGAATTCTTGAGGTCTAACAAATGAGCTGAATTGATTTTTCACATAAAACACAAAACTTATTATTTAAACACCAGCAGCATTCGTATTCTCATACCTCTCTAAATCCTGCTGGTGAATACTCCATGTGTGTTACCACCATCTGCACGTCACTCTTACAGTTTAAAACCATTGGAGGAAATCTGTGTTGCATCTGTGTTGTATCACCCACAGGCACGTGCATGTCACTGTCCACAAGCTTGAGACCAAGTAACACTGATCTATAGAGTGGCCAAACTCTCCATTGGGTACTTTACCTTATTAATTACCTATAATCCATAACTAACTTATAAACCATATTGCTTTATTATTAATGAATGGACAGTTATATCTACCAGGATACACAGGAAAATGTTTCTAACGTGTCATAATCAGATGAATCCATGTCGTTGAAAGTCATTTTTTGATTGTGACTATTTCTAATGTTAAATGCTAAATATCAAGTAGCTCCACATGCCTAAAAGAAACAATTGTATATCTTCCTTATTTTTTTCTGATAATTTTGAAGAAATCACGTATAAATCAAAAAGACAAAAAACAAAACAACTCCTCACCCGTGTGACTCCCACATGTATGTCCTCTGGCCCCAGGGTGACTCTGATGAAGCAGCCTGGGAAGTCTCCCTCCTCTTTCTCCAGCAGGTCCTTCCCCTGATGAAGGGTGATGTGGAGCATCCCCATCCCCTGGCCCGGCTGCCTGGGCGGTTCGAACTCCAGCGTCACCTCCAACTGGCCCACCGTGTAGTCGTGGCCGAAGTTGTTGGCAATGGAGGAGATGGAGCTGAGCGAGTCGGTGGAGATGGAGCGGTTGAGTTGGGCGATGCCGGTCGGGTCCAGCTCCCTGCTCATGAGCTCCAGGTGGCCCAGGTCCCTGAAGCAATCCGTGGTTTCGCCGAGGGCCAGGCTGGGTTTTCGGCTGGAGGTGGTGGAGGTCCTCCGGTGGTTGTTGGCCACCACTCTCTAGACCAAAAACGTGTTCAAGTTAGGGGGCTGTGGAAATCAAAAACTTCCTGATAACGTCTCTGCTTGTCTGCAACTGGATCATATTTCAGTGAGAAGTTAAGCTGCATGGTTGAATGGTTTTGTTTTTGTTGTTTGTTATTTTTGTAGTTCAGACCATTTCATAACAAGACCCTAGTGAGTTTTGTTCCTTAGCTCCAAAAACGATTTACCAAAAGACTGACATTTTACCGTGTGTTTAAAACGTAGTGCTGAGTAGACAAACAACTTAGATCTTCAAACTCCATTTGATTTATATGCTGGTTTTATTAGTAAGTTCAGTGAGTTCAATGTTGTCTGTTCTGCACTAGGAGCTCACCAAGGCCACTTCTTTATTAACCATAAACCTCCTATAACTCATTGATTTTGGTCTCTACTAACTCTTGTGGGCAAAATCGGACTCTTTAGCTCGTATATGCTGCACTATGTCCACCATCTTGTTGTGTCTTTTTGCTGAGTAGGTGTGGAGTATCTCAGGTGTTGGCCCAAACCAACACAATGATAGCAGCAAGTTAACAAAACAGAACAGTGTTGGTCAAAACATCTTGATCGCCCCCTGATGGCTGTTAATATACTGTTAAGTGTCATCCCTAAACATCTGTTTTATCATTTTCTACTTTCTGTGCTCATCTGAACTGTATTTTGATACCGTCAAAGCACCCTAATAATCCATTTTCCTAGTAAATATCCAGGTATATTGGTGGTTTTCATCTGAAAAAGTATAATCTATATCTAATCTATATATCTTACTGAGTTTAGGTTGAGTTCAGTCTGAACAACCCTTGACCTTACATGCTCCAGGTGAGTTGAGGTTTGCATGGTTTAAATCAGGTCAATCAGGCCTCACGTCTGTCAGTGCGTGTGTGTGCCTGTCAGTGCTCAGGCCCTAATAATAATTCTTACAATTTCAATAGGGCCTCACATCTGTCAGTGCCTGTCAGTGCTCAGGCCCTAATAAATCTCAATAATAAAGTAGATTCCTGTACAACACTCCGCTACATATACTGGAACACTTACTTCACATCATATGTGATATGTGTTAATATACACCATATTGATACTTATATTTATACCTCTACTATATATCATATCATATTATATCATACACTTTGTATATTCTTTGTATATATAAGTCTATATACACATATTTACACATGTGTACATGTTATTATTATTATTATATTTACTATTAATATTATATATACTGTTTCTGCCATTACTACTATATACTGCTATTATATTGGTATAATCACTATCATATATATATATATATTATTTTATATTATATACTATATATACTTTACTATTTTTATATACTGTCTAACAATAACATTACCAGCATATCATCAGTACGGTGGCCCTGAGAGCTCAACGAACAGCAACTTAAGAAAACACATGCAAGTTGACAAAACACAAGCAAAGTAAGAAAATATCAATTTCACAACACAACACAACACATTACAGAAACGCTCACCAAATAGACGAACGCGCAGCAAATAGATGAACGCGCCGCAAATAGAGGCGACAACACAACGGAAGTGTTACACACACACACACACACACGCCCGCTCCTGGTATTTCATGAGGGCCTGATACGATGATGATTTAAAAAATGAACGTGACGTTCAGTCACGTTCATCGTTACGTTCACGTTAATAATATGAAAACTGATTCGTTAAGTTCAGCGTTCGTCGCCTCTATTTGCTGCGCGTTCGTCTATTTGCAGCGAGTGTGTCTATTTGCAGCGCGTGTGTCTATTTGCTGCGCGTGTGTCTATTTGCAGCGCGTGTGACTATTTGCTGCGCGTTTCTGTAATGTGTTGTGTTGTGTTGTGAAATTGATGGAGATGTTTTCTTACTTTGCTTGTGTTTTGTCAACTTGCTTGTGTTTTGTCAACTTGCATGTGTTTTGTCAACTTGCATGTGTTTTCTTAAGTTGCTGTTCATTGAGCTCTCAGGGCCACCATCTTGCCACTGCACCTTATCTACCTATTTATCTTGTGTTTCTGTTTTTATTCTTTCTACCTCAATATTTTTTCTATTGTATTGTATTTTATTGTATCCAAATGTACTGGCTGCTATGACGACTTAATTTCCCTTCGAGGATGAATAACGTAATCTATCTATCTAATCGATTTATGCTATTGAGGGCCAAGACTCTCAAGGTGGTGCTGAAGTGAATTTGAACCTTCAGCCAAAGGAAGCTTTCAAAAACCAGCTGCTGCAGCTCAGAAAGAAGACCTTGGAGACATGTTTGTTCATCACAGCTCCAGGTGAAGAAACCCCCAACATCTACTTCACAAAACCTCTCAGCTCCCTTTCAGACATACACAGCATCTTTTGTGCACAACACTGACAACATACAGACCCAGTTGACTTGTGTACATACACTCATCATGGTGTATCATTTCATGGGGTTGGTCATTAGTCTTTCTAATATATTGCATATTCTCCTACTTTCTTTTCACATCTGTTTACCTTTCTTCGTCATGTTTTGTTGTTGTTGTTGTTGTCCTTGTCCATACAGCTATATGTGTATTTCTATGTAAGTTCATATCATAAAAGGTACAAGTACCCATACCTTTTGTCTGACTTCTGAGAAGGAGGTTCCATATTTCTCTTGCAGGTACCGATAGTCAAAGTTGGGGAAGGGCGACGGCTTGGGGAAGGTACCAGACTTCCACAGCTTCCAGAGGTTGAGCCCAGCCACACCCAGCAGCACGAGGAAGCCCACCAGGTAGATGCCCACCTCCCAGCCGGGCGGGTTACGCACCACTGGAACAGACAGAACGAGCTGTAATCTCTCCTCAGGCATTTCCCATTTCCTCAGCGGCATGCAGCTTAAAGCTAGGCGTCATAACCGTGTCTGTATTTATGGGCAGAGTTTGGTCACTGTGCATAGTAAAGATTGTTTAGAAAAGGCTTTTTATGTCAAGACCAGTAGGAGTCTTAACAAGCTCACAGTCACTGGACTCAGCCACTTGGGTCCAGACTCCTCGTTAAGCAGTGAGTTGTGGCTTTAGGTGGTCGTCCGGTTTAAACGTGTGATGTCAATCAGATAATGGTTTGGGAAGAAACCGGAGAGACAAATTGGAACGCTGCTCTGAATTCAACGTCGGAGTTTCTCACATTACATTGAAGAAGAGGCTCGTACTGAGCCGTCTTCCTCCAGATGAATTGCATCTGTGGGAGGACTCTGACAGCTTTATCTCCACTTTCAAACACCAGAGATAAGTCAATTATGGGGCAAGTCCAAATGTTTAGTAACACCGACGGCCTTCAGCAACAGATGAGGACAGAGGTGTTGTAAATCTTGCGTGTAATGGCGACACCAGCTGTCAAATAAACCCGAGAGCAGACACACACATACACAACCACACAACAGCGTGGGTAAAAAAACGTAACTGACAAGCATTCATCGACACAGGGATTCATGCAGAGATCAGGGCTGTGCTGGAAACTGTGTGTGACGTGCAGCGCTGTCCACTCACCGCTCTGATGGTAGCCTGATATATCGCCACTTTGAGCCGAGGACATGGTGCTGCGGCCAGCCTGCAAAAAAAAATCCAGATAATAATCTGTTCAAGTGGCTTTAATGTCAAAGGCTGTAACAGTGCAAAATCTGACAAGGGACACCATGGGAACAAATTGTAGACTTCAGTCAAAATGGCAATTTGTGTGATCATGCAGAATAAAGTTTGAGCACATTTTCCTCTAAAATATATTGTTAAATACAACTGAAGAAGCTGCAGGGCCAAAAGGTACCATGGGACACTAGCAGCTCCTGTAATCCATTGCAAGGTTCAAGATGAAATACATGAACGAGATACATGCACAATGACATGCAAGTAGAACAAGGAAGGTCAGGGCTCATGATACATTTGAACATTTCTACACAGGGGCCAACAGAGAGCAAACATTCAGATTTTAATTTCAACCAACGATTTATCAAGAACCACTATTTAAAGTAATAATCCAGTCTTAGCTGATGGTGGGAGGACACTGTGAGACGCAGCCTCCAGGGTTGAAGTCAGACTACGTTTGCTCAGACTTTCCTCTTGACACAAACCCTGATGCACTACAGCAGTGTTGATATGGTTTCACCATCACTTATTAGAGTAAACACCTGGTATTTGTTAAACCACAAAAAGTTGATGTCAGTAAGATTATAGAAGCTCATATAACAAAACAATATGTTGTGTTTCAGTCATTAACCAACAGTGGGGGAAATCTTGCAGGTTGAAGGTGTTGTGTTTTTTCTACAGACGGATTACATCTTCAGCAGAAGTTCTCACAATACCAGATGCATCAGGGAGACCAGACGGACAGAAGGTTAACAGGTAAACAGTCGTATTGCCATCACCAATTCTGACATATATCTAAACGTTGGCTCGTCCATTGTTGTGTCCCCTCTCGATGTCTCAAAAGAAGTCAGTGTTCTCTTGCTGAGACATAATGTACTTTTCTCCAGTTGTTATCTTTCTAGGATCCTAACTCAAATAAAAAAATGGGGACTCTGTATTATAACTCAAATCCTCCTGGGTTAGAGAGGCCAAAAACATATGATTATTTATACTGAGTGATGACGGTAACAACAAGTTATTAAATAGTTAAATTAATTAATTAGGTTTGACATTCCTTGACTACATCAAGGTTTCTGGCACATGGGTCACACAACTGTCTCACCAGAGTCCAGAGGTCTTTAGCTTTTTAAGTTTTTGAATAGATAAAATTAAAATGAATTGAAAAATGGAAATACAAATTGTATTTTGCATTTGAGGACACAGTAGACTAGAGTAGAGGCAGTGATTCAGTATGGACTCACTGTGAACTTGTGTACTTAATGCTCTAGGAAACCCTTTGGTTTGTTTAGTTCACAATAAGAAATCAATTCAGTTTTCGTTCCCATAACATAGCAGGTTTCTATTGCAGAGACAGAAGAGAACAACATTCCCCCTGCACCCCTCTCTCTGCCTCCACAAACTGAAAAACAAAAAAGACTCTTGCTTCCGTGTGACTCATTCCTCCCCTCCTCTGTCCCCCACTCAGAGGAATCTCCACACATCTCAGAAGCTCAGGGAAAAAGGGAGCATTATACTAATGATATAGAGAAAGGAGTGTGTGTGTGTGTGTGTGTGTGTGTGTGTGGGGGGGGGTGTTCACTCAATTCTGCTAAGCGTTTTGCAGACTACAGCCATGCAGGCCAATTAAAGTAGCTGACGCAGTGCAGGGCCCATTGACAGCTGCTGATGTGCCATTAGCAAAGCAAGGGGGAATCTGTGGCAGAGAGGGAAGCTCTGGGCACCACCCGACCCCCCCGCGTACGCGCACCCACCGCTTGCTCAGCACAGCTCGGATCGGCTCGGCCCTGCTCAAGGTAACATACGAGTGTACAGGAAGTCCGGAGGAAGCTTACAAGGGAGAGGGGAGGGACGATAGTAGAGAGAGGGTGAGTAAGACAATGTCTGACAGATTTAGAAAAAATAATTAGCGTCGGCGCTCTGGAGCATCAATGGGTTCAACGAGGAGGCGCGCACATTTTGTTTGGACACTTCAGCTTTGAATAGTCTGTTAATCTGAATGCGATGCCTGTGGATTTACAGAACTGGAAGTCATAAAGATGCAGTTATCTTCTCACCCAGTGGTTCCCAAGCTGTTATGTCTGACATAAACCCACAAGGCTGTAAGTTCAACGCTACAACTATATTTTGGTCTGGACGGGCAAACAAAGATGTTTGGAAACGATGATGTGAGCACTGATAAACGTAATACTTTTTCGCCATAGCTCCTTCTTGATTGTAGTCAAGCTGTTTCTGCAACTTACAACCACATGCTTCCTGTTTACACCGACGCACACATCATGTGAATGTGTATAGTCAGGGCGATATGTGTTTCCGGGCCTGTTGGTGTGGACAGGGATGAAAACTGGTTCGGAGCCAAACTCAAGTTCCACTTCATCCAATCCTACATTTTTCTTTAGAATTTACTTGTCCGTGTTAAGGCATTGTCTCTCATTATATATTTCTGCTTCTGAATTACATTTGATGCTATGCAATCTCAACATTCAGGCACTAGAGATTACAAATAAAGATCAGCCACTCACCAATTTTTCATCCACTTTCTATGTTGTGTCACACCGATGATGACTTTGTAACATCTGTTCAGGGATTACAGATGAACAGTTGCAATAATCCACAAATCCCAAAATAATATTGATGATTCCAAACAAATATGTGGATATGCATTTTTTTTTTCTTATTTGTTCAGAATTTAGTTATTTTTGTCCCGAGCTGTAAGTCTCTGTGTCTCAGTGTCTAAGTGCACTGAGAGCAATGCTAAACTGAGTTTTTATCTCATGACGACTCAGAATCTAAGGTAGAATGCAGAACCTTAAAATTATAAAGAAACCCAACAGGTCCCACAATGCACCTTGGCAACTGTGGAGAGAAAAAAATCCCTCATTAACTGGAAGTAAGATCTTGCAGAACCCGAAGTAGTCAATTATATTATTTATATATAACAACCACTTTTGCAACTGTTCTTAAAAGGATCAAGATATAAAAGAAAGGGTTCAGCCAGTTCAAGGGTTGGACGAACATTTCCACAGATCTGCACAGAGACGGTAAAATATGGGAAAGCAAAGATTTCAGAGGGTCACACATGAGCAAACACACAACTCCCAAATCTTTTTGAAATGTCAAAATAAAAAGCGGGTTTATGTAATATAAACAAATAAAAATAATTAATGCAAAAGACACTCGTTGGTATTGACTCCAGTGCAGACCAGACCTGCACTCTGCCCTCAACAGAGGAGGATACACAGGAATCTGCCTCTGCTGCTAATTATCCTCTCTTCTCCTCATCTTTCCTTCCACCATCCAGCACATCAAATCTCCGCACAAGTGTTGTGTGATAAGGGAGATGGTTTTTATAGAAGCACTTTGTGTAATAAACGGAGGAGGAGATGCCAGCTTCAGGGGAGGAATCAAAATCAACCTTTGTCAGCTTTTTTATTCTCTGTTGCAATTACTAAGCTGAAGAGGCAGCTGGTCTAAACCTTTTAACCAGGATGTCTTATTTCACGGCATCAACATATGTCGGTAATTTACATCACAACCAGTTTCTCCTTTAAATGTGACACTTTGTTTCAATTTACAGCTCATTAACATGCTGTTTCAAGGTAAACCACTGATGTGTCATCTTCGTGGCCACATCATGTCAGCCCTCCCACTGCTTTAGATTTATCTCACATTTATCTGCAGGGAGTCCTCACCAGGCCTGCAAGGACCATCTCCCTACACTGCATACTCAGCTAAAGGACATTTGAATCAGCGAGATAGGCATCAGATAATGTCTCGTCACATGTCAGCTCGCACAACAGGCTGTGATGAGCGTTAATAATTTAAAGTAACAGAGCTTAAGAAGTGCTGATTTAAAAAGAACAACAATAAGAATCTGGTGTTTTCTGCTCTTTACCTTCAGAAAGAAGTCAGAGAAAGTTGCTAGTAATTCCTCATGATCGTCACCATCACAGCACTGGGCAGCTCCTTCAGTGACAGACTGAGACACCCACAGTATCTATAGGAGTCGTAGGTGTTTCCTTCCTGATGCTGTAAAACTGAACCACGTAGAACACATGCAACTTATTTATCTGACTCACAGGCACAGTAGCAATACTCATTTTCTATCGGCGCAATTTCAAATATTTTACATATTCATATTACATGTTGGCTGCTGTATGGCAGATTTCTCCATTGTGGGATTTATAAAGGATTATATTGTGTTATGCTATGCTATGCTATGCTATGCTATGCTATGCTATGCTATGCTATGCTATGCTATTTCATGTTATGTTATGTGATGTGATGTTATGTTATGTTATGTTATGTTATGTTATGTTATGTTATGCTATGCTATGTTATGTTATGTTATGTTATGTTATGTTATGTTATGTTATATTACGCTATGTTGTGTTGTGTTATGCCTTCATATATTTTAAGCCACAATCACATACAAGAAAACTATTTCACATCCTTAGTACTGTAAATATGAATTAAGTCATTACCACGTTAATATGGGGATGACTTTAAGTTACCTGCTGACTTTCTTTTTAAAACTAGAATGTCACTCAGCCCATACCACATCCTTCAGCCAGCTTCACGGTAATCCCGTACTTCAGTAATTCAACATCGGTCGTAAGGGACAGGGGTGAAAACAATACCGCCATGGAGGTAAAAAATACTAATAGAAATAATTATTAGCTGAATTCTTCTAAGAATGAGAGTCTTGACGTGTGTGTGAAACCTCATCTGTTTCTGCAATTTGTCTGAGATCTGGTGCGGGGTCTCCCACGAACAAACCAACATGGCCAGGGAGGAAACAGTTGCTGCTGCATGGCAAGAATAAGGAGCGTCCAGCTGAACCCAGAGCAGCTGAGACACAAACGGACGAACCCAACACGTCTTCACGTTAAATAGTCACTACCATCGCTGCTGCTGCTGCTCCATGTTTGCTGAAAACAGAAAGCAGGAAAGAGAACAATAATCCCCCCTGTACTGGACCTGCATGTTGTAGCAGCTCTGATCAATAAGGAACACACACAGTGATTTATGTAACACACACAGACAGAGAGAGAGAGAGAGAGAGGGAGAGAGAGGGAGAGAGAGGGAGAGAGAGGGAGAGAGAGGGAGAGAGAGGGAGAGAAATATGAGGGTAGAAAAAAGACAAGGATGAGATAATAGAAATAAGTGATGGAGGAAAATAAAGAAAGGGATGAAGAAATAGAGCCCATCTGAGAGGAGGAGAAGTCGGTCAGCTGCTCTCCTCCGACTCTTTCTCTCTCTCTTTCTCTTCCTCAGCTGATCAATCAACTTTGCTTTTAAATCTCGCCCAATCCCTGCTAATCAAATCAACTGCCTCACTGCTGTGTTTCTGTGGAGCGGCTGAGGATCTGAATCTGTGTGCAGGCAGCAAAGCCTCATCTTCCTTTCTGCCTGTGTCCTACACCCCGACATCGCAGCCTGTTTCCACGTCAGCTCCACTTTGAGTCTCTGGGTTAGACAGCTCATTTGCTGGATGGGGAAGGAAAGGAAAAGAAGCAATGCACCAGCCGCCACCTTTTTTTTTTTTTTTAAATGTCAGCGGGGGGGCCAGCTCAGTCGAGAAGAATCTGCAGTGAGTCAACTCAATCACTCAGGGTTAAAAATAAAACCAAAGCTCAAACTTTCTTGCTGATGATACATCACCGCTACTGGCCAGGAGGAGGATCTAGGATTTTTCTAAAGCAGGGGCCATAAAGGGGCCACAATTTACACAGAGGGGCCATTTATATGTCCAACATCCTTACGCAGTTCCTGATTCAGGGAGATGAACATTTAAAGGGATAGTTCACCGAAAAATGAAAATGTATACCGATGGAGTGGTGGGAGAAGTGTTTGAGTCCCCAAAACACTTTAGGAGTTTCAGGGCTAAATCCAATACAATTGAAGTAACTGGTGACTTCTTCTTCAGACGTAACAAAACGCCAGAAAACATAACATGCCTCCACAAATGCCACCGCGTTCACGTTCGCTCTCACACACTGCATGGAAGCTCTCGCCCAAGGGTACGTGCAGGGTGGAGTGTGGTTGCATCACTACTTCCATTAGCGGAGATCAGGCTAAAAACCTTGTGTAAATGATGCTGTTTCGAGTCGAATTTGAATCCTAAATTCTTAACAAATGAAGTGTTCAAAGTCATATTTATTGTTATATTGTAAGTGAATGACAATTACTTTTTAAAGACTACGGGCAGGACAGGGGCACTTAAGGGACCCATCAGCTGTCCGTAGGGGTCAGTGCCCCCCTCTGGATCCGCCCCTGCTACTGGCTGATAAAAGTGCAGCAAAGGAACGGAAACAATGAAAATTTACAATGAACTCTGTGCAGTTTACGACTAATCATTTTATCTACCAGTCCACAGCCAGCAGCTCATTGAGGCCACAAATTGCTCATCTTAAAATCTTTGAGTGTGAGATTAAGTAGAACATTATTTCCCTCTAATTTGTATATTCAGTCTAGAGCTACTTAAACAACTGGAATTTGATTTGTATCCAGAAACCTGGAGCTTAAACATTCCTTTCCTTTATTCCCCAGATGGAGAGAGAAGCTCACAGTAAAGTTTGTGATGAGCTTATGAGAGAAAGTCCAAACAGGCTCATTTAGAGAGTGGATAAAACGGAGCAAACACAATTAAAGCAGACAAATAGAGGCGAATCGCTCGCTTGGTTGAATAACTGCCAGCTAATTTCCTAAAATAATGATTTTGCCTTTTGTCCAGATAAACAATGAAATGTTAGAATGTCAGAATAAGCTCCATCACACACACATGCATCACAGCACACCCACTGCATTCAGACTATAAGTAATTTCTTCACCTGAATAGACATATACCTCTGGTTTTTTGAGGATTCTGATATTAAAGCACGAGTCTGGAGCTAAACCTACAAATCTAAAAACCTTATTGTGATTGTTGTCCACCGCTCATCAGTTTAACTACAAGGCTACCTGATAGATTAACACCCTCACAATTAGGCCAATACAGGACATGGGGAGCTCTTAGTGCTGCAGGACCGTCCGTCAGACCTGACTGGTTGTTGTGGACAAAAGGTTCATTCACTTTCAGTAATGTGGAAGTGGGTGGGAGCCGGGATTGTGGGGAAGAGTGGCGACTTGAAGCCCCGCCACGGCTTTATTGATTAACTATTGAGTAACAGTAGTCAGATCCAGAGGTATTTAGACAGTAACACTGTCTTTTATGCTTTCAATCTGAATCCTTGTTTCTCTTGGGGTTAAAATTCCAGTTAAAATATCTAACCTGCTGGCTTCAGCTTTGATGTCCACTTAAGATCTGAGTGACCCCTAACACACAAAGCGAATGGAAATGTCCTGTTTTTCAGAGATTAACATCCAAGGGACACTTGGCCCCTTTTTAATGTTATATTTATGGAAGCTAGCTTACGTAGCCAACCCACATGTATATGCTCAATTTAGCCATGCAGGCGGGCTACTAAGTAAATGAAAACAGAGAACAGTGACCTTTACCAGCTATAAACATCAGGTAGTGTAGGAGGTGAGACAACCTCCACTATTGAAAACTTGTCTTTACTGCACTGACTCAATCATTGGCATTAAGACTATTTTGCAAACCCCTCAAACTTTAGGATTATTTGTGTGGATCATCGGCACAGACTCTACAATTGTCAGAAAGGGCAAAACGTGTCTGAAATCAGACACGTTTTGTCCTCTAACCTATTATCCTCTAGCGTGCAGCAGCCTTTTGAACTTCCGATGTGCATGCGTGTGCGTGTTAACCATCAAGTGGGGTCAAATTCGGCTTATCAACGTTTTAAGGCAATGTCAAACCCCCCCATATGAGCAGCCAGTCTTCATTGAGAAGGAGACTCTCATTCAACATCTCTTTGATACAAGATATTTTTGCTGTCCAAATACTGACAATGCTTTGCAAGCAAAGTAGCTCTATTCTTGAGAAGTACTATAACTATAAACATATAGAGACATTTTTAATCGAAGCCTGGAATTTTTTGAAAGCTCTGTGCAACAACCACTGTTGCGTTGGACGTCGCTTTCAACAATGGGCCACCAGGACAGAGGTAACAATGTCTATAGATTGGTCTACAAAATGTGTGATGGGTGAAGTGGTCCATGTTCCACTTGACGGTAGATCACTCAACAAAAGGTTGACCTGTGTCCTGTGATTTGGATCACGACATAGAGACACGTACGAACTCATGGAGTAATGCAGGAAGTGTTCAAATCAGAGTTGGGACAGATGGGATTTAATCATCTAACAACCTCTGCCCTCCAGCTGGAAAAGCGTTTTGGATGAAACTGTCTGTTGGTAACAAAAATCCGCACTCACAGGAATAAACTAGACGACTTCTAGCGAGCGACTCACAGAGAAGTCGTCTTCTTGTAGTTGTCAGTCAGTGCGAGTTCAGTTCGCGAGTGTGTTTTTTGGGGGCGTAGCTTTGTCGAGACGGCCGATAGGTGGGGTGTATTGATTGAATATTTTATGCATTGCCTGCTCAGCTTTTCCAGTATTACCAACCCTAGCTGTAAAACCTACTTGTAAAATCTGAGCAGGTTAAAGCATGACTCTGATGAGAGGATTGATGCCACTCTGGTGTTTGATTCGAAAATAAGTTGCACCCCTCTATTTCCCAAAATGTAGAACTATTATCTCAAATGAACCATCAGTAAGCCAACTTGTTTCATATGTTGTCAACACAGTTTAATACTTGATAATATCTTTGGGCATCTAAAGCCCATAAATATGACTCATCTATACCCAATGATTCTCTCTCCAGCCTGCAGCGTTTAGAGAACTTATCTGCTGCTACATTCGACAGCAAACCGCTCTGACCACACACATCCTGCAAAAAATCAACCAATTAGATTCTGTTCAGGAAAAATGAACTGTGACACAGTACAGTGTCGGCGGGCGCTCGATGTAAGGAAGGAAACGTTTTGAAAATGTCAGCAGGTGTTGGAGGAGATTCCTCACTGTTCATTTTTGTGCTCTCACTTTTCTTAATGTAATAGCACTTTTCTTTTGAAGTGTGTTCGTGTGTGTGTGTGTGTGTGTGTGTGTGTGTGTGTGTGTGTGTGTGTCAGTGGAAGTCCATGACAGAGTGAGAAAGAGAGTAGGTGTTAAACGAATGGCTGAGATGATTGTAAGTGCTAGAGGAGGAATTGAATTCTGAGCAGGCCATATTTCAGCTTGGCTAAGAGGCGAGAATCCCAGTAAAACACACACACACACACACACACACACACACACACAAACACACACACACTGCACCCACACACATGCAAGTCTCTTTATAGTTGTGAGGACACTCATTGACATAGTGCATTCCCTAGCCCTTTACCCTTACCTCATCCATCACAACTAAATATCTAACATTTACCCTAAACATAAACTAAACCCTAACCCTAAAACCAAGTCAAAAACAGCCCATTGAAATTGTGTAGTCCAGCTAGAATGTCCTCATAATGATGGTATTTAACCAAAATTAGCCCTATTAACTGTAGGTAGACATAGACACACACACACACACACACGCATCAGAGTGTGATATCATGTTAACAAGAACTGTTTTCCAGGGCCTGGAGTTTGAAATGCATTTCTTTTCAAGCGATCGTCATCACTCAGCTTCCGGATGTACTTCATGTTTTCAAACTGTTAAAAGCCTCTCTAAAGCAAATATGTGAATTCAAGAGGAGGACAAATCAATCAATATTTTCAAGGTATTCAAAGCACATCTTTTGATTTTAAGATGGGCCACAGCAAAGAGAGAAATCCCTATGTGTGGCCTGAAGACCTCAAGAGTCAAAGAAGTATTTGTGGGACAATCAGTCAACATGAGTAACAACAAACCAACAACCAGAACTAAAAGTACCTATCATCCATACAATGTCTGCAAAAACCATCAAGCAGCCACAAAGATTAATTTATTGCTGTTTGGGCAAACAAACACAAATGATAACAGAATCACTTTATAGGGTTAGCATGTGTAAAAAGCTATATTTAAAACCAAAGCAGCACCGTCCCTCTCTCAGATGGACACTATAGAACATTTGGTCTTGATGTTTTTTAACTTTTGACCCTTTGAAATGAATCAATAGTCACTCCCAGCCTTTTCTCACAGCTGTGAGCTGTTAAACCAGAAAGCTATGTTAACATTTAAAATAACAAGAATTCTGTAAATCATTCAAAGTTACAAACGAGCCACATACGTAGACTGTAAAAGAGCTAATTCAGTTTAATTTCATGGAAAACATTGAGTTTAAAATCTTGCAGATAAACCAGGTAGGATCAACAAAGTTTTCTAACTTCACTCTGCACCATAGACTGAACACAATTTCCAGCACACAAACACTAAAAGTGAGGGTTTATTAAAGAACTGTTTGAGGAGGACTCACTAATGACGAGGGATAATTCTGAAGTAGCTCCAGAGCTTAAACTGGGGTTGGGAGAACAGCCCAATCCATACAGACGGGTTTAGAACGGGCACTGGGTCATAAAGATTAGCTCCCTGACGCTCACATCAGACTTTCAGTTGGTGTAATTACACACCACAGCTCATCTAACCTGTACTAAGTTTTTTCCAGGCCACAGTGTAGAGCTGGGGTTCAGCAGAGTGGTGCTGAACGGACAGCTCCTGGTGCCATTTGTCATCCCTGCTTTAACCTCCTGTGTCCCAGTGAAGCATCGAATCGGCCCCACAGTCAATACCCTGCTCCTATAGCTCGGGTCCACTTGCACTGCGCATCGATATTTGGTTCGAGTTAGAACAATGCTGTGCCAGATTTAAAGAGCGACAAGAAGGATGCCTCCAGAGCTGCATTGACAAGCGCAGCTAATGCCTCACACGCTTTACATTCACCCCTGCAAAGAAAAAAGACGCATGCAAGTCCCCCCCCAAGTCTCGCCATGATGCATGTTGCTTGTTGGTGCACGGAGAGGAGCAGGAGCGCAGCGGCTCGTGCGGCAGGTGTTTGGATGTAGCCAAACGGCCTGAGTGAGCATTTCTTACCCGGAGTTTTCTTTTGGTGCAGTAGGGACGAAGGAGGAGGAGGAGGTGCAGGAGGAGGAGGACGAAGAGGAGGAGGAGGGTAGAGCAACTCCACCGCTCTCCCTTCTTCAGGCGCCTCTCTCCATCCAATGACACAGGGGCCGGTCCGGTCTGTGCGTCCCGGTAGAGGAGTGCAGGAGGAGGGGAGGAACACGGCGTTCACTCTGCTCCCGTGTTGCAGCGCATCCAGGAGCGTTCAGACGTGGTCCGGCAGTGGGG
Source organism: Platichthys flesus (assembly GCF_949316205.1). Taxonomy (NCBI): domain Eukaryota; kingdom Metazoa; phylum Chordata; class Actinopteri; order Pleuronectiformes; family Pleuronectidae; genus Platichthys; species Platichthys flesus. The sequence continues at coordinate 21,546,875 of NC_084950.1, read as the reverse complement.
GGGTGGAGGAGCAGAGGGATGAAGAAGAAGAGGAGGTGGAGGAGGAGCAAGCTGATGTCCGTCTGTTTCTGCTGCTGCTCGCTGGAGTCTGGGAAACTGCTGCTGCCGCTGTGAGAGGCATCTCTGTGTGCAGGCTCAGCCGCGACCCAGCGACTGCAGACACCAAGTCCCACCCCTGCAGCGCAACTTCCACCGGCGGCCCCGCTCGATGATAACACGACCACCGCCCCCTTCTCCTCCGGCAGCTTGAGAGAGACCCTGCTGTCTGACCCACACACACCCTTACTCATTCAGTGAGTACTTGCCTAACCTGGACACTTACCCTAATCTTAACCCTAATTTAACCTAAACCATAGTTAATACTTTCCAAACCCTTATCTTTACCCTTATCTTAACTTAAATCTAACCCTCACCTCACATTAATCTAAACCTAATCCTAACCTAGCATTAACCAAAACCATTTTAGAATATAGGACACAATGGTGAATATCCTAGTAAGGTAGTGGCTTATCCAATACCCTAACCTCAATCTAAACTTAACCTTAACTTTACATTAACCTAAACTTAACTTTAAACTAAAACTGATCTTAACTTTACATTAACCTAAACTTAACTTTAAACTAAAACTGATCTTAACTTTACATTGACCTAAACTTAACTTTAAACTAAACCTGATCTTAACTTTACATTAACCTAAATCTAACTTTAATCTAAAGCTGATCTTAACTTTACATTAAACCGAAACCTAACTTTAATCTAAACCTGATCTTAACTTTACATTGACCTAAACTTAACTTTAAACTAAACTTGATCTTAACTTTACATTAACCTAAACCTAACTTTAATCTAAACCTGATCTTAACTTTACATTAACCTAAACCTAACTTTAATGTAAACCCAACCTTAACCATAGTTACTGCTTGCCTAATCCTAATTCTTAACCTAACTTTAAAGCAAAAGTTCCCCCAGAAATGAAAATTCACTCATTATCAACTCACCACTATGCTGATGGGTGAAGTGTTTGAGTCCACAAAACACTTCTGGAGTTTCAGGGGTAAACAGTAACTGGTGACTCCTTCTTCAAATTTAAAAAAACAAACAAACAAGGCAACAGACAAAGCTCCGACATTTCAATTTGACTGGAAACGGCATTATATAAATGTTTTTTATCCTAACTTTCCACTGTTGTCTTAGTTATGCAACAGATGCAACAGTGAGGTAGGGGGAGGGGCAGGTGTATTTGAGGGACACACAAACTTTTGTATTTTCCCTCAGCATCCCTTCCTCGTTTGAATCTCCTGACCTCCAAACTGATTGAATTCTGTCCCAAGAATAAACGTCCTCCTCTTCTCTTCTCTTCTCTTCCTCCTCTGACGTGTTAAGCTGTTGGGGATGATTCAGTGTGAAATTACATAACTGTTAATACCGGGGGTGTGCAAGAGCCGGATGCTGTGATGACACCTCAGATAGCCCGAACACTCATCCTCATCCCTCCTCTCATCCAGGCCCTTTCCAACAAATCTGATTACAGCTACAGTTAAAGTAATCCTCACCTCGCTGCCTGGCAATGCACAGTCTCAACACATTACACCTAGATGGAAAATTGAAAAAGGTAAGTGCCACTTAAGGTATCCTATATTTACAGGCTTTATGAATTAAAGCAATAGCTTTTAGATGGTTAATAAATCATTTATTCACTCTGCATAGATCAGAACAGCCGGGAAGATAAACAGCATCAAAGGAGATTCTTCACAACTCAGCGAACCAAAGCTTCTTATTAATTGTTACCGACTTTTGAACCATTAAGATATGATTTATTATCCATTATTAAAGGCATCCGTTACACTTTACAGCTTCGAATAGAGCTGATTTGGAAATAGCGTTATCTTACTTGATTCACTTGTGAGATTCCTTTAATGACATTAAACTACTTAGCACTAAACACAAAAAAATTTCACAGCAAAACTTTGATCATCCAGTTCCTTCAGATATCAAAAAATCTGCGTAAACTGTCATATTTTGAATCATATTACTCTCCTGATGAACTTCTGTTCAACTCCATCTACACAGCACCTGAGGGGGCAGGGGGAGAGGGAAATAGTGGCGGCCATTTCAGAGGAGGCTGCCCACATGGGGAAAAAAACAGTTTAGGCCCAGATTTGGCCCACATTCCACCCATCCAACCCACATACCACAAGGACTGATGGCACTCAGGCTGCCCACTCCTGTTTACTCAGATCATGGCCATAAGTAAGTTTTGTGCTACATGGGCCACTTTAGGTTCAAATCCAGATAACACCTTGCCGGGAGCATCGCAATTGGCCAACTTTAGGGTCAGATCCATTTGGTCCAGGCCACAAGAAGATCAGAAGTGAAACATCATTGCCTGAAGTGGCCCACATCCGTTATGCTAACTGGGTTGGACCAAATGCTTTCACTGCATACATTCAATAATTCAAGTCATCAGTTAATTCATACCTTAACTTCTGGCCTGAAGTTTTCTGATGCTACTCAGAAAGATGTGTGATAAGTGGCTCACAGAGTTTTCTACTACTTTGTGTAGGGAGAAGATTCGATATGAGACGATAAGGTGAGCAAGCAGAGACCCTCTCGACACCTCAATGACTTAATCTGTAGTTTTTGGTGTTGTTCAAAACCGAATTCGATACAACGGAAGACAGAAACATCTGAGAATAGTGTGTTTTTTTTTTTTTGATTTGTCGAATTGTTGCTGCTGTTTTAATTCTTGTGTTTAGAAGAGTTGGGGACAAGTAAGTGTTTTTTTATTGTTTCATACATTTTAAAAATAATGGGAAAGAGTTGTTAGCAAAAGTCCTGCAGTAAGAAGTTATAATAATCCACCATATATTTGCTGATTGTTTATTTTTACTCACTTGAATAAGCAAAGTAACAGTAACATAAAACAAGTGGACTGATGATAATACAAGATAAAAGATTTAAAGATACTAGTAATTGCAAATACCTAAAACTTTACTGAATTACAGTACTGGAATATTTCTACTTCCCACCATATAACTCGGCGCTCTACCACTTCCCTCTCATCCTCCGCCTGTTGCTTTTCTTCTATCTATCATTAATGACAATCACTTACTGGATCCCTGCTGATCTGCATCTTAAACACACCTCCACAGTCATTTAACGATTGCCTGGGGGAAACATCACTTACAGGATTTGAAATGAAAACCGAAAACCCATTTAAAAACACAATGATCAGCTGTCATCAGCACACTGCAATACTTCCCCCTCAAGATCTGTCCAAGGATTGAAGGATGCACAGAAAGAGAAAAAATACTTTATTAAATATAGGTTCATTTTGTTTTGTAGTTTTTCAATCACAGATCTGCAAAATTCAGCTTATAGACAGCTCAAGTTGTAACGTCTTTCTTTTATCCCTACTGAAATTTTTAATTTAGAAGATATTTTCCCTCATTTCCCGTGACAATATCACTACAGTACTTTTATTTTCCTTTACAATTTATTGCCCTGCACCCCCTGCAGTCCCCTCCGAGGCTCCTCTGACCCTCAGTTTTCTCGTTGACCTCATTCAGCCACAGTATTGATTCAGAAATAGGTCACAATACAGGTAATAAACCAAGTGGAGCATGGAACTGGATGCAGATGGATGAATGTCACAATTTAGGCCAACAGAAAATCCTTCACCATAACCTCATGCAGTGGATTTGGACAGGTTTGAGCAATGTAGAAGATCACTTTGTAGCTTTATTTGACAAATGTGCCACAGTAAGTCTTGATATTTGTATTTCTTTGGGTAGATCTTGTAAAAAGAGCAAGTGCAGAAAACACTTTGGTTCTAAAGTTCAAGCTAAATAACTGGCTTTCATAAATAGCAGATTAATATGCTTTCATATTATTTTTCATAGTAAAATCATAGTGAATATGACGGACATGGAAGCCAAAGGAAACAAACCAACAGATGAGGAGACACTCAACAGTAGGTGAACACTGCCCCCTGGTTTTCATCTCATGAATGTCTCCATCTGGTGGTGGAGCAGGTGTTGGCAGAATTCAATAAAATCAATATGGGCCAACGGAACACCTCCCACCCCCAAACTGAGTATGACTCAAGTATATGTTGCAAACAAACATTTCATTTTGGTCCAGACAGCCTGTTTAATAGCGACTGTATTCAAAATATGACACAATAAAAAGATTTGAATAACATGGCTTGGTTGGAGGTTTTTTAAATCATACTTTTTTGGGGGTTCACAACCAAGTGCTTGAGTAGATTTCTCAAAACACAAAGTTTCAGTGTAGATCAATAGTGAGCTGTAGTAAGGTGTAATGTACTTTACAGTTGAAATAAATCAGAGAATATATCTTTAAACCAGAAATGTAACAACCTTGAAAACATAAATAAATGCATATAGCACAAAACATTGACTTGAATTAATATAAATAAGTGTTATGAGTATATAATGTGTATAAATCACTGAATAAGACTAATGTTGAGTTGTCTTCATCTTTAAGATACTGGATTCCTCTGAGGTGTTTCTGCAAAGAATCAGGATGCGGCCGTTTTTAAAATGCATAAACACTCCGATTCCAGGTTTCTCTGGAGTCTAGTTATGGTTCATGTTTCAAACCAGTGACACGATTAACATATTTCCAGTTTTAGTTGGGACACTGTGAATAATTTAAAGACTCATTATCAGCCCCGAAGCTTGAGGATGATGGTTTATTGGCTGAAATCACTGCTGCACAAACAGATATGCAAATCACATATTTAATAAAAGACTAAAGCGACAGACGAATAAACTTTAAAATGACTTAATTTAGGTTTAAATCTTTTGACGTACAGCTGCAGTTGAGACTTTGTAAAAAAAGGAGGTAAGTGAAGACAACCTGTCGAGTTGCGAGGGGCTAATCAAGCATCACACAGCAGCAATAACACAACGTCACACAGTTGATCTATAAAAACATATATTTATTGTTCTGTTACTGTCGGTTAACTCCATCAACAATAGAGGGCGGCAAGCCAGGAGACATACTGTACACATTTCAATAGAAATCCTCTGAGAGCTTCCGTTTTCCTGTTCAGTGGCAATAAACAATGCAACGAGAGAAAACAGAGCAAAGGGAAAAATACAACACAAGAAGCTGAATATTTGCTGTTGATAAATGCTGAGTTTTTCATGGTTCGTTCCGTAATCCTCCTTCAGCCTCATTTCAAAGTGGTTCATCTCCTCAGCAAAGGGGCAACAATACTGTTCATTGTTCTGTACATGAACGCGACTTAACAGTATGATTGATTTTTATTTATCCTCTGTTGAGAACAGTGGTAGCTACTCACCAAAACAAGCCAGAATCAGGAACGTCAAGTAAAACTTGAAAACAATGCATAAATGATATTTGGACTCTAACGACAGAAATACAGGTGCTCTGTACTTGACAAAATAGTGTGTGGATTAAAATAGATAAAGATTATATATGTATATTTATACTATATATAATATATAAAGGCTTAAATCTCTAGATACAAGGACAGCCACCAGTGCTGTCCACACACATTCCTTAGAACACAAAACCCTAAAACGCAGCAACAAACTCTTGTTCTGTACATCTGCAGTAAAACAAACAGGATCCTGATCCCAAAACATACATTTGCTCCTTAGTGAGAAGATGAACTGCTGCAGGTTTTGGATATGAAAGGGAAAGAAAAGAGTCAACTTGTGGATGTTTTGCAGCATCAGTTTGAAAACATCTTCCATGTCAAGGGAACATTCTGCACTGAAGCAAACAGTTCTGACTCACAGATGTTTTCAATGTGGGTATTCATTATAACCACAAATAAACCCATGTGCACAAAAATCCCCCAAAGAAAACCGAAATTCAATGGAGGGTCTTGTGTGCACGCGCTGCTTCCACTGACTCCAGGCAGGAATTTACTGATCGATAACACAGAGCTTGTTTAGTTGAAGCACATTGGGTCTGTCGAGCGGCGGTGCTACGACAGGAGGACGAGGGGGAGACGTGGCCGGAGGAATGGAAGCCTCAGTGGTTGAGCAGTTTCTCTTAAAGGCTGCGGTTGAACTATTAGTTCATATGTGTGAAGCTAAGTGGTTCACAAAGTGGAAGATCAGAAGTCGACGAGACCAGGCCCCAGTGTCTGTTTCAGTCAAGGCAACAACAAAAAAATTCACTCACTGCAAAACAACATATCCAGCTCTTCAAAATCATAGGAACTTCTTTCAGTCTCTCGTGCATCATCATCATCCTCATCCACATCGTGTCTTCAGTCTCCATCAAGGAGCACCAACGTTCAGACCGAATGTGCAAATGTCGTCTGTAACGCACAGAACCGTTAGGACAACTTGACAAAAACAATACAACAGGCAAAGAAGGACTTTTTGCAGTCCTCCAAAACATCCCGTGCGCTGGAAGAAAAAACAAAACTTGAACAATGAAATTCACTTTGTTTCTGATGTCGCAGGACTGAACTGAAATGATTCAGTTTATGTGCCACAAAACAAATAGAGAAGAGGATAAGTAAAAGACTGCATACTGTTGAGCAAACGTCCACACACTGTTACATCCAAAAGAAACAACATAAAATAAAACAATTGCACCAAACCAACAGCTAGGGCAGTTGTGTCCCATTTTGGCTTCAAAGCGTCTAAAACTTTTTAACTGTGCTTGGAAAACTGCAAAAAAATAAATCAGCTCAGGGTTCATCACTTACTCTCAATCAGGAAAACCTGAAGTGTAAGGTTAATAATATTGTAAAGTAATGATTTTAAAGTGACAGTTAACTCAGCCTCATCTGTTCATCAATAAACCTAGTTATTGTTAAATAACATCTTACTGTATTCATGAAATAAACCTCTGCTAAAAAAGGCTTTAAATTTTCTTTCAAATTAAACAAAACAATTTGTGCTCAATCTTTGGCTTCAGTGGAAAAACTTATTTCACTCTATTTAAAAAAATATCTGACCCTGATTAGATCTGATTTTGAAGGGGGCAAATTCTGCTCTAATTTGGAAGAGGATACTCGTTTTGACTTTTTTCCTTTTCCTCACATTGCCTTCATATCAAATAATTTTCCTTCACTTCTCTCTGTTCATAAAAACAATGTAATCTGCATCTTCTCAAGCTTGAACTGTTGCTTAAATGTAGCAAAGACCTAAATCATTTTGATAATAAAACTTATGATGATCTCAAGTTTCCTCTCCAAAAAATCTAACTGTGGTGCATCTTCAGAAGTCTGGTGAAACTGTAAAATATTCATGTGTGACAATATAAAGTTTTTATTTTATTCCATTTGATTCTGTCTCGAATAAAGCACAGAGAGACGGCCGCCGACTGTACCTAATAAATGCCTCAACTATTTCAGAATTTGGCTGATGAAAACACAGAACGTAAACATCCCTCACATTTTTAATTAATTTCTTCAATCCATACATGGTTTAGTTTAAATCACATGTGAGAACAAAAGCTAAGAAACAAATAACTCTGCATCATCCTTTAAAGTCTGAAAACCATGTGAGACGGTCACTGGATGAGGCAGTTGCTGATCTGAGTGATATCATGACCCTGATCATGAAGCCGAGCTGTTTGGCGAAACAAGGGGGATTGATTTGTCCATGACGACAACAAAGACAGTGGACGACCAGCTATTTAGTTGTGAGCCCTGCGGCTGCTGCACAGTCAAAGCTGACGATTAGCTTCCATCCCCCTTTCTTTAACATTAGCCGAGGTACCACCCAGGGGAACGTTGGATCAGTTGCTATAGTAACAGTTGAGGAGAGGAGCTCATAGTGGCTGTGACTGAGTAACGTGGAAGGTGTTTGCTTGATGTGTCTGGGTTGAAGTTTGGTTCTGTGCCGGCTGGCTCTGGGACTCTTGATGCGGCTGCGGCAGCTGCAGGATGTGCACCACCCGGTTCAGGGTGTCCGTGTTGGCAAACGCCAGATACTGGCAGCAGAGCCAGTCCTCCAGGCTCACGCCACAAGCTGTGTCCAGCGAGCGTTCGGCAAACTTGATCATCATCAGCGTCCGCTTCAGGTCCAACCAGTTCTGGAGTGTGGCCTCGCGCTGGCTGGATGTGGCCCCTGACAGGGGGCCTATGTTGCTGCAGCCCAGCGCCTGGAACAAGTCCTCCCGAGGGCCCCAGAGGAGGCACTGCAGGCAGGCCCGGGCCTCGGCCATGCGTATCCTTTCAGAGGGGTTGACGGTGAGCAGTAACCTGGCCAGCTGGTGGAGGCCCTGTGAGTAGAGCGACCTGACGGGCAGCGGCGGCAGGTCAGCCCAGGTGTACTCCCTCTCCTTGAGCTCGGGCATCTCCTCAAAGGGATTGTGCTGGTGCAGCATCTCGTAGATGAGAATCCCGGTCTGAAACTCGTCACATTTGCGGTATTGAGTTGCCGTGACGATCTCTGGCGCCAGGCGCGACTGGTCCCTCAGCGTACTGGGGTCGGCAGCCATGAGAGTGCTCTTCTGCTTTGCCTGGGAGAAGTTACTGATGATGAGGCGGGCGGGACACGTGGCATTGGCGGCAGCTGCCATAGCACCAGCGGAGTTTGCACCCGAGCTGCTGGCGCTGTTGCTGTTGTTGTTGGGCTCGAGTAAGTCCAGGTTCCAGGGGTTGCCAGGTTGGCAGTTGACGAGCAGCAGGTTTTCCAGGCGGAGGTCACAGTGCGTCACGTGATACGGTTTCATATGCTCCAGGCCGGAGCACAGCTGGAGCAGCAGGAGACAGATCTGCCGCTCGTACAGCTCCGGGTTGTGAGTGTGGCGAGCGACACCCTCTCGCACAAAATCTGCCACCGTTTGGAAGGGCACCTCACGTGTGATGACCACCACTCGGCTCCTCAAGCGATTGGCCGTGTTTGTGTGACCCGTTGCTGAGGTTTCGTGTAATTTACCATTCGGTGCTCTAGAGTCTGTCTTCTTGGACTCAGTCTTAGTTTCTTTCTCTTTGTCCTTCAACTCACTATTGTCTTCTTCCTCCTCATCCTCTTCCTCCTCCTGATCTTCTTCCTCCTCCCACGGCAGCAGGCGTGCCGGTACGTCAGCCAGGAAGTGACCACAGTCCTGCTGGATGTTGAAGTGCAGGGCCAGGCTCTGTCTCACTGCAAGACTGTGGAAGAACTGCTGTTGGGTCTCCTTCACTTTGCTGCGGCAAATCTAGATATAAAGAGATAGAGAAGAGAAAATTCAGTTAATTTGCCAATTTACAAATACTATTATAAAAGATGCCTGGATAATTTGTCTATTTAGTTTAAGCCACCATATATTATAAAAAATTGTACAACCAAGAATTGTTTGTGAACTTTTATATATGTTTGAAAAAGTGATTAAATTCTAGCCATAACAGGAGTTTATATTCAGTCAAGATAAATGGGTTTGAGACTGAATGCCACACAGGGAAGTCAGATCATAGGAACAAATGATAGGGACATTTCTTGTTGATTTCAGTGAGAAATATTCATTGATTTTGATGAAAAAATACTTATATACATATATAGGGGACTGATTTGTTAGTGTGTGCAGTTTCAGTGAATTTAAACATGGTTCTTTAGGGCCTTAATATATTGGTCAAAATGCAAGGAATAACATGTTGCTATAATTTCTGTTATTTATTTTAAAATATGTTTCATCAGTCAATCAATGTGCACTGAATTTCATTTGCTCATATATATGTTGTCTAATGTACATGTAAAAGTTACTAAAAAGTCTACAGCCATGCTATACTTTTGACCTTATGTGTATGTGAGATGTGTTTTTATGATTGCCACTACCTCAATCATTCCACTTCATTATTTCTGTTAGGACTGACTATACACCTCTGTAAGAATTTACATGTTCACTGGATGTTTGTTTAGACATAACTCTAAAAACTGCAGTTGCCTACAGATCATCCCTTGAAGATGCAGTAAGGTTCAAAATGGGAACTTGGTCTCAGACCTTTAGACCTCTGTACACACAGACTTTACAGTGTAATAGAGTTGCAGAGTGTGTGTTTTTAACACAGAGCCCCGAGCATTTCCTGATATTTTAGGGAAGCTGTAAACCTTTTAATCACCAGGAGTCGCTTGCTGAATTCCCCTGAGAGTTGAGAATTCACACGTTGAAAGAGGAATAATATGCTTGTCATACAGTTGCAGGTTTTAGGAAGGCAGGAGCACACGTGGGCCACATCACAATAGAGAGTTGGGGAAATTATAATTGGAAAGTTGGGGCCTGTCTCTGTTCTGCTGTTCCTAGTCGCCTTATTTATGGATGAGAATCATAAAAAACAAGTATTTCTCTTGAGCCTGCTGCTAATATGAAGCGAGGCTTTGAAGTGTTGCAGAGCACAGAGAGTTTCGTACCCTGTGAATAATGCAACCTTCATTCATATCTGCTTTGTATTTAGCTTCAAGGCTCTTCCGGGAAGCTCTGACCCAGCCCTTCTCGTCTCTCTATCATACACACACGCACACACACGCACACAAATACTGTAACACATGCTGGCAAAAATGCTCCCCTAACACAATTATGCATGCACACACAGGTTTCATTACACAAGATCGTGCCCTAAAGGCTTGAAGTTTTAAGCGCAAATATTTCAGCACATTCCTCCACCCCTGTTAAGTGAGTGGGAGGAGACCAAAACAAAATAATGGTGATTAATTAATCTTTTGTGTTCAACATTCACCAGACCTAAATTTATCAAAGGATCTCTCTCAATGCAGCAAGAACGCAAAGTAGGCAAAAAGGCCAAGACAAAAAACAAAAATACAAACAAACACACAATCATAAATGCAAAATCCTACAATGCTGAAGAGAACAAGTTTGTTGCAATACTTTGGTGAATTATATATTATGAACTGTGGCTGTTTTTAGGTCAGGCATGTAGTAAGTAGCTGAAGTGGGACAAACTTGCCCCCGTTTGTTTGTCAGGGACCATACAATGTTCATAGGTTTTAGATATTACATGTTAAGGTGAGTATTTAGTATTAATTTCCAAATTGCACTAAATTAAAACAATATATCGAAACAAGGGCAATAATCATTCAACATATTTAAAGAAAAAAATGTTGTCTTGTTTTCCACCCAAAATTAAAACTCCGATATAACAAGCTTGCATTGATATAACGTAAAACAAAGAGGAGGAGCTGAAACAAAAGGTTTGGCATCATTGCCTTAAAAAGACAATTCATTGATTATAAAAATGGTTTCTTCATCTACAAGTTAATAGTTATTTTTCTGAAGATCAGATCCTTATTCAATGTACCAATGATTGCAGCTATATCCCACAACTACAATTTTTTCACCTGAATCTAGAAATTTGAACAGCTTGTTGTACAATTTCTAGTCCAACAAAAAAAGGTGCATCACTTTGTGTTAATTAAAGTAACCTTAAGTTTAGTGTAAGTGAGTTAAATGTGGTAGATTTCAATTAACCTAATAGACTCAAATTACATTTCTCAGGCCCTAATATAATACCCTATTAACCATAGTCTTCTTTGCCGGGCAAAAAGCAAACAGAAGTGGTCATCCTGAAGGACAAACACATCTGTAAACAGGTAGTCTCACCTTGATAGCGTAGTTGACCAGTGGGTCCTTGGCATAGGAAGCAGTGTAGTAAACAGCATCACCCGCCTCGCAGCAGGGTTTCCCAGTGGTCAGCCTGAAAAGGGACCAGCTGTCAGTCCCAAATCTCAAGTGATCCTTCTGGCCAGCCATGAAACGGTCCTCGCACTTCGTTGCCAGCTTCCGCAGCGTGTCTGTGTGGAGACCCCGGATCTTCCCCACCACTTCATCCCAGCTATCCAGACCTCTGTAAAGAGCAGATCTCTGTGGTTTGGAGCCTCCTCCTCCTCCAGTACCAGAAACTCGACCTGTGGCCCGACCCCTTCCAGCCAGAGACTCTGTACTTGGGTAGGCTCTTCTATCTCTGCTGGTCGCGCTAGGTGCAGAAAACGCCGGCGGAGGAATCATGGAGGACGTGCTGTTAGTCGGATGGCCCCTGTTGGTGGCTGCAGCAACTGACGGCCTCTCTAGTGAATCGCCGCTTTCGTGATTGTTGGATCGATGAGGCTCGGAGCTGAGGGAGGAGCTCTGGCTTGCCGTCTCCCAGGTGGAGTCCAAGTCGTACAGAGGGTTGGCCACACTGAGGTTGGTGCCCCCAGGTTTAGCCTCAGCCCGGGGTCTCTGGGCTCCCTGGATTTGCTCTTTGCCTCCCAGGCTTGAGTCGTTGTTGGGGCGAGGTACACCCTTCTTGGGTAGTGGTGGGGGTGTGGCATAATGGGCAGGCTGGTCGGCGGGTCCGTCCAGGTCGATGGAAGCCAAGGTGTCAGTGGATGCTTGTTTCCTTGGTTGTTTCAGGGGAATCATGTTGGCTCTGGATTGACCTGGAAGAGAGGATAAATGATGCCATATTTAGTTTGTTACTAAGAATCAATGAAATTCAAATATATATAGATAGATAGATATAGAACTTAAAACACTGTATATACTTTTCGGAAACAACACAGATATATTCAACAACATTTTGTAGGAAAATATTGTACTTTTTGCTCAATAACATTTACTTTGTTGCAGTTACAAGTCACCTTGCTGAAGATTGAGATTGACTGAACATAAAACCATTTTGTGATTTAAATAAAGATCGTATATTGTAAAAATCAAATATATAAAATATAATTATCAGTGAATGATTTATCACCAGAATCCTATCAGCTGAAAAGAAAATGACATCTGACATGCAAATCACACCGCGCTCAACATGTCCTTTGCTACAGCTATTGGTTTCTACCCATCAGCATTTTCTCCCTCCCACAGGAGTGCTGCCTCCCATAAAGATGAGAAGGTGACATGAGGTTGTGTGCTGCCGCACGTGAGGTAAATCGTGGCCCATTCAAGCCAGAGAGCAGGACAGCTGGGCATAAGTCGTCCCTCCAACCGTCCAGCTGCCTGACTCAAATCTGAAGTCGTGGTCTGCAGTGAGGCTTAAACAGGCAGCATGGAGCACACAGTTATCAGTGACTTGAAGTGACCTTTTTTTTCTGGGATGGAGGTGGGAGGGAAAATGAGAGTAGAGGGGTTGATTGGAGTCTCTCAAAGTGTTCTGGAGTTGAGGACCACAGAGGCAGAAGGATCAGAGACAAGTGTCTGGTGTGATGAAAATAGCAAAGGCATTGTGGAGCTTGCGTGATGGGAATGAAAGAGCCTGATGGTTTTAACTGAGTGGATGAACAAGGTCACTAAGCGTCCTGCTGTGCAGCTTTTAACTCTCAGGGGAACACCCTGATTTCTTTGAAGATCTGCACTCCCCACGTGATAGGCATCAAATGGTTTCTCTACGCAGAGACTAAATGCTGCTCATTAAGAAGTCCTGTAAATAACCCCTCACGTGTGTGTCACGCTGCCATCATCTTAAGAAACCAGCGGAGTCCTTCAGAGAGAGTAAATGAGTCTTGTTAATCCTCTCTGGAACGAGTGTTTTTAATGTGTTCCTCCACCAATCTACAGTAATCCAAGAAAACAACTCTCGCCTTCTGTCTTTTATTGCAGCAACGTGCCATGACTTAACTTGATTACGTAAGACTAACCCAGTTAGTGACTGTCCCCTTACCTAAAGAAGTAAAAATAAAAATCAGTTCTCCCTCATCAAAGTTATGATGTTCAGTGTGTGTTGAAGCTGTTTAAGATGGAGGATTCAACTGTGAAATCATTATAGAGGCTGCAGTGTCTGGTGCTGTTAGGGTGTACTGTGTTATACTGACAGGAGTTTATATTATTTGGTACACACTATTTATATCAATGAGTGTCGGCTTAATAGCAGAAAAAAAATCTCAGTGATATTTAACACAATTTAAAACTAGCAGAAACTATAGCCTCCAAAATTAGCACGCAGTTGAATCAACACCTCAATTAAAAAAAAACTGAAATGGAACATTTTAATATGATGCAGGATTTATTGCATGACATTTCTCTGGGTTTCTCTATAAATTTGTAAGGATTTAAACTTCTATGGAAAGATACTTGAGATAATGTTTTGATTTGTCTAAATACAAATAATTTGCAAATCACCTTATAATTGATAGAAAAAAATTTATTAAATTAAGGGTCTGACAATTTTTTGTGTAATCATGTTAAAATATAGTGAAAAATACTATAATAAATTCTCAGAGGCCAAATAGAAATTATCAGATAACAATTACAATGATGGTGTTAGAAAAAAACACAACTACTTAACATCCTTTGACCTTTGTCTTATATCAAGGAGATAAATCAGCGAAGCCCCCGTCTCTTAAAAAAAACCCGCTCAGGATTAAAAAGCTAATCCTTCTTCTCTATAAAGCAAAACTTAATATGTGTGAAACTATTATCTGTCTCTGGGTAACTCTCTTCTGTTCATCATTACATCATCATCCTCATAGCTACTAGTTACTGCATAGTTACTGCAACTGAGGAAGTTGCAGTAACAGGGCTTGTTACATTATTAGCAGGGTTGAGGTAATGGTTTCCTCCCTTTTTATGTTTTCTTGATGAAAATTAAAGCAATGATTTAAAAATGTGAGAAAATGTATGTACTATTTAAAGAGAGTTACTTAACCAAATATTGTTAATGCTATATATTAAATATATAAAACATCATATATTTCCACATATTTAAACTTGGACTTGTATTTTCCATCATTTGTCGGTAAGGAGATGAGGGAACTTGTTCGCAGAGCGATTACTGTTCAGCCGTCATGCAGAAATAAAACTAATTGTGACACCATGACAACAGGAGGGGATAGAGGAGCTGGGTAGAGGGGAGGAATAAAGTCCGAGCAGTGGTGAGGATGGCTATAGAGGAGGTGAAAGTGACAGAGAAAGTAAAATGCAAAAGAGGCTATGGGGGGAGCAGGAGAGACCTGACAACCAAGAGGTAGAGAGACAGACATTTGATGAAAGAGACAAGAAAAACAAGCCTACCTCAATTCCACTAATGCCTCAAGGTTTTCAGGTAAATGTGGTGCAGCAGAGGCACAGGGATACAGAGAGAAAAGCTCTGCTCTGCTTCCATCCCTGAGAGTGTGTCCGGAGCAGCTGGTGCCAACAGGCAGGCTCACAATCCCACCAACACTGGAGACTTCTCAGTGAGCAAGGCAGAGAGCGCTCTGCCTCCTACTGCTCAAATTAAAACACAAGTGTGTGCTTAGCGTATATATGGCAAGTGAGTGAGAGAGCGAGAGAGTGAGAGGCAGACACTTATGAATGTGATTCTCCACTAAAATGTGTGAACAGGGAGTTTTTTCCACAGACAAATCTGAGCAGCATGGAGATTGGGAATACAAATCTATCCTGAAATCGTGTCCAGTCGAAAACACTAGATAGAGCCTCTGTGTGTTCATTTTAAAGACCACACACACCCTCACTGACAAAAAATGTCCAATGTTTAATGGAAGATAAACACACAGTTGCTCCTGCATTGTGCTTCATTAGCAGCATGTAGAACTAGGCTGCCGGCAGCTCATCTTGCATCATCCAGGGAGCTTTTAGCACATTCCAAATATATTCATCCAGAGCCGGTGTGCATTCGGAGAATCACTAAAAAACACACACTGTACCCAGTTTTGCTCACAACCTTGTAAAAGAGCCTAATTAGAACAACGACAAAAAACCTCTGATGAATCCTTTAACAAGACCGTCACAAAACCACATGTGCAAACACATAGTGATGCAGCTCAGTAGTGCATCTTCTCCACAAACCAACACTCCAAATCCCTTTGTGTTACCTATTCTTTTTCTCTCCCACACTGCCTGATCATAATGAGATCTTTCCCACACTTCATGTTGTAAGTTGCCAGACACGTTTGAAGGCTGAGCCTGCCTCTCTCTCTCTCCGCTCGTTCCACCACCATCGGACATGTAAAACTGAGTTGTTGTCAAAAATATGATGATGATGTTATTACAAACAGACTGCAGGACTTTACCATTACAGAATCGGAGGTGGAAAAGGTGGCAGTCTTTATAAATATTATTATTATTAACCACAGAGTGGGTAAAGGGAACTATTTGTTATTTCATAAAAAAATGTTTTTTAAAAGACTATACCTGAAATCATCTTGGGCTGCTCAGACAAAAGTCCCAGCATATTTAAGATGACTAAATATTGATAAATTGCTGAAAAAATGTCTTGTTATAAATTAAGAGAATATATTTATGTGTAAATACATAAATAAAATTGAATCCTCACTATTTTCCTTTTCTTATGGTGTTCAAAGCCGAAAAGCCAAAGCCTTGGGGAAGTTCACCTTTTCTGTGAGGTTATTGCACTTGCTAAGGGTTGGTCTCAATGTTTTCCACTAAAATTGCCACTGTGAAGCAAATAGGATTTTATCTCAGCTATTTGTTTACAATTTATTTTCTTTAGCTTTGAATAAAGTCAAAGCAAAAACTAAAATACACACTTATAACATTGTTCTGTTTCTTTTTACAGACTTTACTTCTTTACGTCTGTTTTTTTGACCCCACTCACTGTGTCAAATTAAACTAGAAAGCTCAGGTTAAACAGGTTATTATTATAAAATTACATTTGTATTTGCTATAGAAGATTTATCTACCACAAACAGTTTATTTCAAACTGAAATAAATTATTTCAGTTTGAAATAAACTGAAATAAATTATTTCAGTTTGATCTAGATTCCAAATAGACTGTGGATGATGATATGTGTTGAGAATTTCGAGCTGCAGCTGTTTTAGCAGGGAATGAATTATTACTTGTCACATACAGAGGTGTGCTGATGCTTGAAAAAGCAAAACCAGCCACTTTTACAGTAGTGAAGTGAACTGCAGAGGCTGAAGAGTGACATATTCTGGAAATGTTCATGACTCCAGTTACCTAAAACAAGTTTTGATCAATTCAAACTAGCATGGCCCCTTACATTCAATCAAACTGCACCAAATTACACACACTCATAGATATCAATCCCCTAATGTGCCTTTTTCATCAAGATCTATGAATTCTCTGACAAAGGGAAAATATTGAAATAAGTATCGAAAAACAATTCCTAAATCCAGACCTTAAACTGGATCTGCACCAAAACTGAATGGGGGTGGTTTTTGTGTAATCTTGCTTAAAAACCGTTACAAACCAGCCAACTAACAAACCAACTCCTACAGCAGAGGTAAAAAACAAGTGCAAGTCAGACAAAATATCATTTGCAGCCAAACCGCTGTAGAACCATGTGAAGTTTTTCTTATATCTCTGGGGGACTGAGGTGCACAGTCAGCAGCTTATTTGCATTTTTCCCTCTCATTTGTCTTCTTTTTTACCTTCCTCTTTTTTGGGTAAAAAAAGAGGAAGGTTTGAGGTGCAAAATAAAATTCAGGAGTTGGTGAAGAGTCAATCACAAAACCAGTCCTACCCAAGGGTAAAATGCATTTAGGTAAACAAGGGCTTGCAGACTTTGTAGTTCCGGCACAGTAAAAACTGGTTTACATACATTTTCTGGGCTTTATGTCCCCTATATCCAAGGCTAATACACATACATTTATATACAAAGACAAATTTAAAAAAACATCTTTTGCATGTGTCCTTCTTACCGATGTTGCTGTATGTGGCGCTGCATTGGCTGGAAGCAGGAGAGTGGGAGTGATGGGAGTGATTCCCGTCCTCCTCTGGCTCTCCGAGGCTGGCGCTGCCCTCGCTGGTTGAAGCTGGGGTTGCGAGCAGGTTGGCATGGCTCTCCTCACCCTCCCCGAGCACCAGACCTAGATTCACTCTGGCACTTTGACATGGGGCACCGATTACATCCCGATCCTTCGCATTGCTGGCACTGACCGGTACCTGGCTGCACATTACAGGAAGAGAGATGCACGGATCAGTTAGTTATGAAAAATAAATGTGGAGTACGGGTTCCATTAACGGTCTGATGATGAAAATAGTCTGGGTTCTGATGTTTTACCCACTACTTTGATTAGGTTCATTATTCTAATGCTGCAACGTATAATTCATCTATTCTACATGATGTAACTACAAAACAAGTCAGAAAAGAAGCAAGATGATATTATAGCTCCATTTCAAAGACAGTAGTGTTTAAAGATGATAAAAAGCTTTTGATATAGCCTCTATCTGCCATTGTTCATTTTATCTATGACAAATAATTGTATCTAGGAACACAGGATATGAACTAAACAAATACAATATATTTTATCTTTTCAGCTTTTCAAATCAATGTCTGTATCACTTCATCAGCACTCTTCTTCTTTTTTATTAAGGGATGAATTGGGGACAGCACGTATGAAAGATATAAGTTTATTTTCTGCAGGACTACAAAAATATTTGGAAATATCTGGTCACATTCACTTGACTTTACAGGACTAAGAACAGAGGAAGTATCCAGTAACTGCTCGCTAAACTGTCGTTTTCTAGTTTTTTCCATTGATCGACGAAATAGATTTTTCCTTGATTATATCGGCACATTTTGTTGTATCTCTCACTTCCAAGGAGTGTGGTATGTTATTTTCTTTTTGGAAACAATCACTCAGTGTTAGTGCAATTGTATGTATTTATGAGAGTAAGGTTTTAAGGATATAAATAAAAGTCTAAATAAAATTATCAATTGCATTTTACGTCTCTGTTGAAAAGCTTCTTTTCAAAGTAATTTACAGCAGATTCAATAAGATTAATTAATCTTAATTTATGTGCCTGCACCTGACCCAAACCCATATATCTTTATCTATGTATGTAATTGTCATATAATTATGCAAGATTCTTATTCTGTTGTATTTAAATTACATTGTCCAGTCCTTCACTTAAATAGTGAACTGTTAAGAGTTAACTATTCCTATCAATAACTTTTTAAGAGATACAAGTTCTAACATTGCTTTCTAAGAGCTGGAAAGTAACCAATAGCAACCTTCATCCCAAAACAATTACTGAAGATGTTGGGATCTGGGATTTGTCTGCCCACTGTGATCACAGGGGAAAAAAAAAATCTGTGCAACCTGGTTACTGACCTATGATCTGATAGGTTGAACAGTTGAGCCACAGTCTTTTAATGTGACCTCTGTGAGACATTACACCCTCAGGCCACACAGGTAAGATCACCCAGGCTGGCTGGCACTTTAAACTACTGTAGATAGCACCCAAATTGTAGCACACAAAATACCTGCGATATCTACCACCTAAGCAAGTGACAAGCCCTGGCATCTGCTCAAAATCGGCGATATTATTTTGAATGGGAAGTTAACTTTTATAGCACCAGCATTGTTAGTCTGAAACTGTTTTTTATCTATTTATCATTCCTGTCCTTCTGATAAATAATTACACAAAGGAAAAACAAGCAGTAGAGAGTTTAGATAAAACATAAAATGTCACAAACAGTTTAAAGTGCTGGTGTCATTGCCACATTCATTGTCATGGGTGGGGCTGTCTGGCAGTAATGTTTGTTTGATCCTGAATCATATGTGTCATTTCCTTTTACTCTAATGTTGATATCATATGATCCTTATATGACTAATGCTTTATGTGATCATGCACTTTGTTGAGATGGTAACATCAGCCCAAAAAAACTGAAGGGACTAAAAAACCTGAAACCTGAGCCAAGATTTTCTTTTTCAGTCAGTTTCAATTGACTTTAAAGATGATTTATTTCAGACAGAAAATATTGCCCACATTATTTAAAGTCATATTGGTTTTCAAAGATTTGCTATTACACAGGCATTTCAGAGAGAACTGTTGAATGCAATATTGTGGCCATGACGTGATAGAAAAGTGAGTACTTGAAGAAAAAAACCCAGCCACTCATGTATCTGTTTCTACCTTGGGGGCTCTTGTGTCTGAGGAAGGCATCAGATCTGACAAGTTTATGATCTGCGTTTATAGGTCATAAGTCTTCCTTGTAAGAGAGTCGATCAACAGCCTACAAGTTGTGAGTTTATGACTTCAGCATTTTGCCAGTAGCTGACAATCGATGAAATAAAAGGCCCAGCGAAGTGTGGTGAGCAGAATAAAGTGTGAAAAGATGCAGGTATCAAAGACTGAGTGTACTTCAAAACTTAACAGTGAATCGACAGTGAATTGTGAAAAAATCAAATGCAGGCTGTGCTACAAAAACTGAGAGTGGTTTGACTTGTACGTGTTCACTCAGTTTCCTCTTCAATCTTCACGGTTCCTATTCCCTAAATATAGACAAGCCGCACCAAATTTCACACATTCGTTGATATCAGTTCCCTAAATGTGCCAGTTCTTTAAAAGCAAAAATCTATGGAGAAAATGTTGAAAAACTGCAATGAAGAAAGCCCACACCAAAATGCAATTTTTTCTTCCCTGACCAATACAACACCCTTCCACCAAATTTTGTGAAAATCTGTTCAGTTGCTTTTGTGTAACCTTGCTCACTAATCAACCAAAAAACGAATGATCAGGGATAAAAACATAACGTCACTGGTAGAGGAAAATAACGGGTTACTGTCAGCTATGATGTGGCAGAGCACCAATTCCAAGCATTTAATTATGGAAGAAGAAAACATCCAGCGTGGTTTAACACCTTGAGAGGCCCCGGTCACAAAAATACCTTTATGCCTGCAACATGTTTCAGTGTCAGGACCTGACTTGTTGAGACAGAATGAAGCTACCTCAGTGCATTTCAATTTCTCAGACTTTCTATTCAAGAAACGATCGATCACAACAACCAAAATCAAAAACACGCAATCTCAGAAACCTTTCCTCCCTAAGTCAACATGACTTCACATTGCCTCGATGCGTGATCACAGGTATATACATATGTGAGTGAAAGAAAGGAGCTTACCGACTATACTGACTCACACAGCTTCCCATCTGGGAAACCTGGACACAAGGCACAGGAGAATTCACATTCTAGGTAGAGTGGAAACTGTAAGCTGGCCACTTGTGAAGAATCCAAAAGTGATTTCCTGCATCTGTTCGCTCCTCGTCTTCCTCTATTCTCCCTCTTTGAAAGCTCTTACCTGTCTGAGGTAATGTTCAACAGAGCAGAGGACCCCGCCTACTGTTGGCCAATAAAACAGCTTAAGGCAAGGAAAAAGACACGGTGGAGTTAACCCTTCTTCTGCCAATCAAAACAGAAGGTTTGTAAAATGACCTGAGTGACCAGTTCATACAATAACTGACCTTGTGGTATTTTTATCCAGGGAGAGTTCAGGTTTTTAAGAAGCCAAAAGGGAAAATATTTCACTTCCTGAAAATACTACAGTGCCAAAGGGTTTTTTCTTTACAAATAAACATATCATATAACTATTTATCAGCAACATCAGGTAGTGCAACGAAGTGTGAAGGAAAAATGGGTTCTGGAGACATATTTTAAATTTGAGAAAATACTAACCATAGCTCCAGTACACTGCAGAAAAAAGTATACTATAACTTATATATATTATATTATATAAAACTATAGGCGCCATGGAATTGTCAAACAATAACACTAAATATTGAACAAGGCTTTTTTTACCCTTTCACGCCTGTACCCAAAGAACCACGAGTTAACTACTGAAGTCGCATTCTACAAGCGCATTCTTTCTAGAGATTATGTCACATCTTCCTCCACAACACCCACAGAAGCTCAGGCACCATGCAGAGGTTTAGTTTTTTTCTGTTTTTGGGTCAACACAAATCTATTCGCCAACACCTGAAGTAAACACAAAATAAACAGTAAAGTAACAATGCAAGGTACAGAGCTCCTAAGACGCCAAGTGAATAAATCAGTTACTAATTGACAGGTTCCCGATGAATGCTGTAAACAACAGGGTCACAAAGGAATGTTTATAAAAGACAAGTGGAAAGAAAATTAGAAGACGAGACCAAAGGTGAGATGTTTCAAAGAGTTATGTGTGATAGTTTGATTGAAGTGGATACCACATAGGCTTACATTTTTGTGGCTAGAGAGTGTGTGGCGATGTATTGTACAATACTAGTAGTTGCTTAATAAAAGTTTCCAAAAAAAGTTATTTCCGGTATCAAACATGACCATATGAATTTAATTTCAAAGACGTGATCAGTATTTTAATACTTAGATGCTCACTGATGTTCGCAGATCAATAGAAAACTGAAGATAAGGTGAAGTAACCTTTTTGGGAATAACACTCAAAATGCTATGTTATCCATAGCCAAGCCCATAACCAGGCTGATGGTACTGCATTCATTCCTGACCAAATGTTTGTCGGCTCAGTTATCAATGACACGTTGGTATGGTTTTATAAGGAGCAATGTAAGTGTTAAATGAACCTTTCCACAATAAAGAGCTATTTATACGTATTTAGGACCTAGTATGAAATATTTCAATGTATTCAAGACCTATTAAGGCCTACAATCCAGATAAACTTGTTAAGACCCAAGAGAATCCCTTAATATTTAAAGTGATTTTATTGAATATGACAAGCCTAGTCAAATTACTTTGTCGTTATTTGACTACTCCTTCATCCTCAGTAGGAACTGGGAGACCACCTTTACTCTCCTTTTGGCATCAGCATTTTGGCTAACTTGACCTGGTTATGCTCAAATTTATAAAGAACACCCTTCTTTATCCTATCTCATATCAATAGTAAAACTAGCACACATTTGATACCTGTACAACTTGTTATTAGGCAAAAGAGGAGACAGGAACTTCTGGAAGCAAGAGATGACTAGAGCTGAAAGTTGAGGAGAGAAACGGATGGGAGCTAGAAATGAGACAGAATGGGGCCGAGCTCTTGACAGGATGGAGGAGTGAAATATTTAAGAGTTCACAGTGCTTCGGGCTCAAAGGCAAAAACATATGGATGGAAGACATGGAAGAGGGTAAGCAATGGTACCAAGCCAAGCTAAAGAAAGCAGGGATAATATGAGGTTGGCAGAGACACATAGAGAGGAGAAGAAAGGAATGAGGGCAGCGTTACGAGGGATTAAAAATGTAAGAGATCAGGTGAGAAGATGCCCAAGAAGAACTGTAGAAGTTGTTCATGAGTTAAACTGTAGGTGTGATATTTCCAGAGTGGTATTCCAACTAATCATGCTGGTGGTGTGTGATGACTATTTCCTAATGCATTTCCAAAATAAATCCAAGCTTTTCATTTTGCCCTTCAATAACCATTAAAACTCACTAGATATCATGACACCCTTAAGAAGGAATATTTTAGAGATTATTTGCCTTAGATAAAAAATGTGCTGCCCAATTGTAACATTAATTACCTTATATTTGAATTTAATAGAAAGGGGTTACATGTCTTTGCACATTTTTGATGTGCAAAGACAATAGAAAATGGAATCATTATTGACCCACTCAACTCAATGTATACATACACACAAATATATTTATTTTATATATATTGTGCTAAACCAATGATTTACACAAAATTTATTGAAAATGTTTTCAGGTTTGGCTTTAAAGTGCAGTGCAGCCTTCTGTCTAAATGATTTCGTACTTCATTTCATTAGCAGTGCTTTCAACCGACAGCTTTCCTGTTAAATTAGTATTTATTTGGCTACTGCTACACCCACTTGACTGATTGCCAAAGAAATAACCCTTAACTTCATCTCTGCAGCAAAAAGACATAACATTCAAAACAAACAAGCTCATATTCTTTAACAAGAAAAAAACACATGTGCAACAGGTGCTGGATATGCTAGACATCTTTATGTGGGACCATTACCCACACTGCAGGACATTTACCTCAAGAGATTAAACATAAAGGGCAACAGGGAGCCAATCAAAAATAATGAACTCATTATGTAAGTATAAAGCTACAACTTCATTGGCATGTAGGCTGATTAGTATGTGTGCATATGCATGAAGCTGAAGGAAATATGTAATTTAATGCATTGATTAATAGAGTAGTTGTTAATCCGGCTGCTGTTGAAAAACACTATAGCTGTATTCAGACATGACCTGTGGGTAAAACCCGGAGAATTAGCAACAGAGTTTATCCACAGTTTACCTTTCACACATGCACAACACAGCGGGAGGTTTTCTGGACTGATGCGTTCACAACAGCAACAAATACTCAGCATTATACAGGCGAGAAGTGGAGCAGCCAGGTCCAGCATGCAGAGGCAGGAAGTGTCATCAGCTTTCTTGACTTTGTCAATGTCTTCTACGTGTATGACGCTTTTTCACCCGGAGATATTTGTTTTCTATTTGTTTTTTTTACGTCTGTTGAATTTAGAATCCAGCGGGGGATACCCTGTTGTGTTCTCACATCAAATCTCCATCTCACTCAGATATTTGCGTTCACCCATGCATGTCCTCTGGAGAAAATTGCGTTCATTGCATGTCTGAAAGCAGCTTAAGGCCCATTCCTGGAGGGAGGAACACTAATCACACTGCCTACTATACAGGTAATTGTTGACATTAGGGAAGAGACCACACATGCTTTATAGTCCAAGCAAGTGGGCGAGCAGACAAGGCAAATTAAGAACTAACACCTTTAGAATCTGTAATGAGGTATCTGTATGAAAAGAGGAGAAGCAACCCTTACACTTTGGAGGGGTAGCTGGAAAAGGGTAAACATCTTAATTTAAAGGTGGACCATGTGGCTGCTCTGAAGGGAATGCATGTGGGTAATGGCAAAGCAGGTGTTGCATGCAAAATCCTTCATTAGACCAGTAGGGAGTGGTGAAGGCAGAACACAACTAAATATATTCTTTAGAATTCATCTATAAGGCTTAAAGACAAAGTCATGATGAAATAAATTTGTGTAAAATATTCACTTTTCACTGTAAACCCCAGTTTGGAACAGAATCCTCTCTATGACGCACTACCGTTACAGGCTTTATAAACTAGTGCATATTTGAATATACTGGTACCAGGAGAGTAAATTAAAAGTTCATGAACAAATACCTGATGTCCTTGGTGATGAGATCAACTCCAGTGTCTTGGGAGAGTGACGTCTGCCCTGTGTTCAAAGGTCTGGGTTCTTTGGTCTCATCAGATTCCAGTTGTGAAGTTTGCCCGCACTCCTCTACTCGTAGTTCTCCCTCTCCATCACCAGTGGTGCTGCTACTGTCTGGTTTATAGGTGAAGATAATTGTTGGCTTCTGGGTGGGATCTTCTGCTTTGGCCTCAGTGAACCAGTGATGATTTTGGATTGGTGGTGGTGGAAGAATATGAATGACTGTCCCATCAAGCCCAACCAACTTTCCCTTCTCCTTCTCTTTCTCCACTTTCTCTCTCTGTTCATCCTCATCTTTCCGCCGACGAAAAAAGCTCTTGAAGGATATCCAGCGTTTGGGTTTGGAGCTTTCTGCAGAAATACGTCTGCCGTCTCCACCAGGACTTCCTTCACCTTCACTCGGTCTTAAAGGAGAACTGGAGGCAGAGCTCTTGGTCCAGTTGCCAAAATGTCTTTGAAGGATGTTAGAAGCATGGTATGGGGAAGACGTAGACCTAGGAGGGGGGGAGGGGGCACTGGGTTCTGAGCGGGGGCTGGAGAGTGGGACAGCAGCAGAGGCACTCTGGGATTTAGACAAAACTTTTGAAGGTGTGTCATTCTTGGGCTTAGAAAGACAACCATCTGTTGTGGAAAAAAGAGACTTGGGTCGGGTAAGGGTCTCCTTCATGGCATCAGGCGGGAGGGCATACAGCTCCTCAGAACTGAAGTTGTTGACTTGTGCTGAGGGGGACTCTGGAGGAGTTTGGGGAGGCTGGATGGAGGCCACAATCTGTGAAAGTACAGCACTAGCCTCCTCCCTGTGATTTACCACTGCCCCACAGGACAAAATTAGGTCTGTATCATCGTCTTTACTGCAAGTGGCATCTCCACTTGTGTTGCAAGTGCGTGTAACAGAATTGGCAGTCGGGCTGGGTTTAGGTAAGTTTGCAGTAATGGCAAGAATGGCCGGGGTATTTGTTGATGTAGTGGGAGAGGGGGCCCCAACTTTTGAGCTTAACACAGTGCTTGTCACAGTGCTAGAGTCTGTAGTGGTTCTAGGTTGTAAATTTGGTACTTTAGATGCTGCTTCCACTGGAGCTTTTGTCTCTTCAAATGAAGCTCTCTCTGATGTGCCTGTACCAGAGATAGTTTTCTCTGTTGAGGAGGATTGGACACTCTCAGAGGAACCAATCTCTTCATATGTATGGCTGGCTACCCTATTACCTACCCCCTTTGGCTGTGGGATTTCCCCACTGAGTCCTAAGAAGCTCTTGTACACAGCTAAATTGTCATATGCACTTGGATTGATAACAATAGGTACTTTGACTGCATTCTTGGAGCTGCGAGCGTAGGCTGGCTCATCGCGAATAATAATGGGAAATGGAGGCATGCCTGCATTATTGAAACTGTTGAACTTGATCTCTGATAAGTTAGGGGATTTCACAGGTACAGTTCGGGAGGAAGACAGCCCAGCAATCGGAGAAGTGGGAGCTGACTTGTGGCTGAAGTGTTGTGTAGGGATGGAGGGGCCAGGCCCAACACCTAAATCTACTTTAGGTATCTTTTGGCGAGGGCTTGTGCTTGATGTCCACACTTCTTGATAGCGTATATTCCCAGATTTCTTCCGGGAGGTAACTGATGGAGCAACAGATGAGGGTGATGTTGGCATCACAGAAGAAGATGGAGAAATAGGGGATTTTGGAGACAGAGGCTGACCTAAAGGGGCACTGGAGAATGATGTAGGGCTGGAGGGCATCGAAAGGTTTTGTGGTTTTGGAATAGAGTCTGGAATTTTTTCATCTTTGTTGGCCATGGATGCTGACACATCCACTACAGTGTAAGGCTTACAGATCAGCGATTTTTCCAAGTTCACTACACGGTATGGTTTAGCTTGCTCCTCTGTGGGACTAAAACTAATAGTCACTGGTTGACCCGGAAGTGCCTGGGGCATTGGCAGGCCTTCTCTGCCATCCTGGTCTTCTAATCTAATGGCCAGGACAGCCTTGTGTGTTTCATTCACCTTCAGTGGGCTCAGTGCTCTGTGGACAAGCTCCTTTTTAATAGGTGAAGTGATGGGGACCTGTGCCTTAGGGGAGGTGGGAGAATGAAGGCCATTTCTAAAAGCAAAGGGGGCACTGCTCCCACTGCTGGAAGTAGTTTGAGAATCCTCTGGTAGCGATGATGATGATTCTGGAGAAGTTGTAGACTCTGAGTTTGATAGGAAACAACTGCCTTGCATGTTATGTGACCCATAGGGAAAGAGAGCTCCAGTGGAATCCATGGAAGGGTATCCATTTAAGATCTCATCATAACTATCATCGTAGTCCACTGCACAAATCCGCTGAAGTGAGCGATTCCGAAGAGGCACAGTATTCCATTTTTTCCCAACAGCAAAGGGAACTGGAGACAACGTGGCAGCTCGGAAATTTGCAAAGCGTGGTTGGCCTCTCATACGGATCTCCACCGATAGTAACTCTTCATCACTTTCATCCCAGCTCTCATGTTCATCATCATCATCCCTTTCAGTCTCTTCGCTCTCATCTTCATCATCTTCATCTTCACTGGAAAATTCTGGGTAGCAAAAGCGACCACCCTCTGTGCTAATGATCTTGGCGCTGTCACTAAGGGATACACGTTTTTGAGCTGTTCCACAACCACCACTACTGCTGCTTCCCATGGCCAGACAGCTTGAGGCTAGAAGACCTCTTTCCAAGGACCGTTGGTATGAACTACTGATTCGTCCCCAAAACATGTCCTTGGAGCCAGAAAGGGGTGGTGGACTACGGCCAGGACATAACCCAGCAATCTCCTTTAGGACATCTGTCAGTCCACTATTGTTATTATTTCCACTAGGAGTCCTCGGGCTAAGTTGTCCATAGCCCTCAATCTCCTCATTGCCATCCTCTCCTTCGTTGTTGTTTCTGGGCCCTCTAGGTGTTTTACGATTCAGTCCATTGCGATTCCAGACTCTAAAGGCAGATGCTTTGCCCTGTTCTATTACATTTGGTGGTGGTTGAAGGTTGCCATCTAAATCGAGCCCTGCAGAGGAGCAGGGCAGCATCATAGTTGGCTTAACAGCAATGGTTGGCTTCTTAGCTACCGGTGGGCGAAAGTTTCCTGAGCGAGCCGACCCAGTAACAGCCCTCTGAGAGTTGGTAAGGTGAGGGATGGCTCTGGCCCCAGCAGTGAGTGGATTCTGTTGCTGAATTGTTGAAGGCCTCTGCTCAGAGGGAGGTTTTCCTCCACCACTCTGAACCAGACAGTGCAGACTTTTAGGTTTAAAGCAGTTCTTGCACTCGCCTGGTTTCCACACATGCTCTGTGAATGTGCTGCAGGCGGACATGGTCACTGGTCCAGTAAGTCAGCCCACTGGGTCAATGGACAGGAAATCCCGCCATGAAGCTAAAGGCCACAGGGCCTTAATGTAGTATCACAATGATGAATGATGAATTATTTAGCCTCAAACGTAGGGGATGCTGGACCTGAAAAAAGATAAACAGGAGAAAAAGGTATAATTAAAATATTTATAACATTTTATTTAACTAATGTGATGCCATTTAATCTGGAGTGTGACTTTTGTTTGTAATTTTTTTTGTATACATATAAAAATCCATTGGGTCCCTTTTCACATATCAGTGGACCGAGCAAAAGCAACTATTTGAAACTTTATTTGAATCTGGTTCATTGCATAAAGCAAACCTGATAACAATATTGAGTCAATCTAACAACTCTGTCCGATTAAATGTGAGGTAACATTTCTAGTACACACACATACACACACACACACACACACACACACACAGTGCACTAGAATCATTTGTATTGTTAAAAATGTGAGGGGGAGATCTTAACAACAAATGTTAAAGTTCTAGATATAGAGCGGTTTCTTGTTAACTATATATAGAGTCATCGGTAAGAGCAGCGTTGTCACAGGTTTATTACCCGGTGGGCAATATCTCCACACTGTGGCATCCCTATTACCATGGTAACATCGAGTGATTCTTCCATTTATACTGTTATGGATTGTTAATTTAAAACATTCCTTTATTTTCTTTGATAAAAAAACTTAACTGCACAGAATGGTTAGAAAATTTAAAAGTTATGTCCATGTGGGACTAAAATACTCATCTAAACAAGTAGAATTATAACTCATTATACACTTATTATACCCAGATTGAAATTAAGCAGTAAAGGTACGAGGGAAGCTGAAAAATAACAATTGAGACAGGCAATGTTTTATGAAGGCACACAGTAGGGTTACATTCTCTCCATTAGGTGGCAAACTTTCTCTACTTAGAAGCCAGTCTATGCTGTGAACCAATGAGCTGTCTTCTCCCAGCCCTCAACTGGACCTGTACAAATCTAAAAGCAGAGAGGCAGAAATGAAGAGGATTTGGAGAGCTTATTTCTGAATTGCTGTCCTGTGTTGTAGTTGGCTGTTTCATCCAGGCTTACGTGAGATAAAAGCCACTGATATTGTCAATGAATCAAAAACTTAAAGTCCTAAATCCTATGAACTAGAGCAGTTAGACGGAAAATGGAAACCAAAAGCACTTCAGCTGAGTTCTGAGGTGCTGAGTGATGTGCTGTGGTCTGACAAATGGCAGTGAGGAAGAGTCTTTCATGTTCATAGATTTACAGTTAAGTCTGAAGTGAGAGATATTTTTGTAGTTTTGGCAGTGTATTATAGCAAACTAGACTTGCAATGAAACAACTGTTACTGTGTTATAGGGGATTAGATTCGTACAGGATGAGAGCTTTTTCTATTCAATGTCTCAACAATTTGAGGACATTTTAGCAGACCAGAGACTCTATAATATAGAGGCAATGCAAAGTGTTTTGGGGGCTGGACAAAGGACTAACAAAAACAGGCAGTCACCAGACTTTGGGGTCACAAGGTCATGAGCTATTGACTTTTACTGCATAGAATCTGGCATCAAATATTTAATATAATGACTTATTTGAGTTACAACTAGGTGCTGAAAATTGCCACAATTTCTAAACTCCTTTAGGGTGATTGTGAAAAAACTAACTAAGATTAAAACTCACCCTCTTTCTGCTGCACTACATACTGGTATTAAGCTGTCAGCAAACACTATTAAGACATATATATCATATGATTAAAAAAAACTGGCTTCAAATGAAGATCTAATCTTGTTTAATTTATAAATCACCCTTCATACAAAACAAATATGTTATTTTTAGACTTGACTACAGTCAGTCATTGCAAAGTAACAAAGGCTGACATTTTAAAACCTAGGCAAAAATATTGCCGCAGGTTATCAGCACCATTGCATATCAGATGCATCCTGTTTTCTCGCCCCGCCAGGTCACACGTTAGCACCAGGAAGCTACATCCTTTTGTTTAGTAAACAGTGTTACAAAGTTCCTTATTATAAATCCTTGCTATATTTTTTTTAATAAAATTCACAATTTACCCAACATTATCGGAAGCCCTGGGAGGCAAGGAATCAATTTGATGTGCTCTATCCACGACTTCAGGCATTCGGTGACTGCAAAGACTTTGATTGACTTCATGTTTGCAATCATTGCTCAAATTGCTTTTGAAACCCTAAACTGATTGCACTATGTGTTTAAAGAGACTCCCACATAGTCCTGAGGAAGTTAACTCTCGATTGTCTTTTAACATTAGAGGATGACAAATCAAAATAAGTTTAGTATAATAACATGACAATGAGTGAGCTAAACCTGACTTTCATCATATAGATATGATTAACTGTACAGCAGGGACCATATTGACAGGGGCTGGTGAATCCATTTTCTCATCTATATAACAAGGTCACAAGTGTCGGATCCTGTGCGGAAGGGTGTTACCATGGCAACCCCCTGACCAGGGCCTCACACAATAAAGCAGGAACTCCTGAATCAAACTTTGCTGACAAAGTCGTGATGGGTGTGGGGAAGATTTATCCTGTTACAGCGCATCCTCCCAGGAAACAAAGACCATAATTCAAACAATATTATTCAAAACTTGACGGGGCTGTGTCACATCAACACTGTGGACAACTAAAAGTTAGATATCGGTCTGTGGAATGCCTGTAAATGCTGAGACTAGGTTGCTCTCTAGATGACAAAAGCAATATATTTATCAATCATAACAGGATTCAGATCATTTTCGGCACACATGCACGGACCTTCATGGGACAGATTTATGACTGTTCATCACAGGAGTAACACAGCTGTTGCACATGTACTTTAAAAAAACAGACAGCAGAGAAGGCATATATTTCAATAACTTTTTACACAATGAGAAAAAGCTGAGGGCTTTCATGGGATCCACACCAACATTTTTTTGATTTGAAGCTACATTATTTGTTCCCTGGAAGTCAAATGCATGGCAACGTGAAGAGTTTTCTTTCGAAATCAAGATAAAGCCTCCTCATTGTGTGATACTTTCTTCACAGCGGCTTGACGGAATTATGAAAAGCAGCTTCCGGCATGCAGTCTAAAAAGATAATTCAATCTTTCAGTCTTTTGTGTCTCCAATCACGCTTCTAAGAATCAAGCAATATCCGCTATCCAATATATGTCACAGACGCTCAAAACCAAAAGAAACCCCCAGTGGTGAATGTGGCATTAGCATATTTTACCTTTCTCTCCGTTGCAATTATAATTAAGTTGTTGTTCAGTTTTCAGTTTTCCTTTAATCCACAGTGACAGTCACTAATATGACGCAGTGTAGAGCAGCCAGCAAAACTGACTTACACTTTAGTTTCTCATTAAGCCAATGGCAGAAAGTAGTGCCATGCTGTGACTGACAAGTTCCCACCACATCTAATCTGGGATGACAGATATGCCTCGGGGACAGGGACAATCCCATCTGCCCGGCAGTCCCTTCCTAAACCATGCAGGCCAAAATTTTGAGTTCACAAATCTCAGAGCGCCGGGCATATCATTAAAATATGATAACCCATGAAACCGTACAGAAAGACGGGAGGAAATCTCTTTGAAATAAGCACTCCATCTTGCTTATGTAATCATCTCTGTCACTTGTGGTTTTACTTAAGAATGATTTTATCTGTGTTCCAATATAAGTGTTCTTACGCGTGGCCATCAGCCAAATAAAGGACTGCTATTTCTGTGTTACTTTCATTATGCAACAGATATTACACAATTTAACAAAAATGTGATGAATTACAGCACGGCAAATTGGTTTCCACACAAGACCCTCTAGAATATAAAACACTTTCAAAATAACTGTGCAGGCACGTTGCGTAAACATGAAAGACAATGTTTCCTTAACACACACACGCACACAAACAAACAAGTGCACACAAACACACACACACAAACTCACACACACACACACTCATTACTACAATGATTTTAGTTCTATAATATTGACAGAGCATTCTTGATTGTGTGACCCACAATTTGTTTTGATTTAAAGATATGAAACAGCACTATAGGACATCAGCTACAGGCCATTAGTAGGAACATGGGTGCAGGGCATGACTACAAACTATCTTTAATACTAAACATTAATTATATGTTAGCCTACGTTATTAGTTCTTCAAAGTTTAGAAAAACATGAAATTAAAGAAGCTATAATTTGTTTTCATTGGATAATCATTCTTATTGCCAACTGCTTAGTTATTCTCCTCAGTCTTGTTTTGTTTTTCACTGACTTACCTGTCCTGAATATTTAGGGGGGGCTCATGCATTAGTATTGACATTTTAAATGGATCTTTTATTGATCAAGATTGATGACTGATTTTGAGGTAAAGGACTGACTGCTCTTCATTAAAGACTGAATTAGACTATGTGACATAAGATTGATTTATGCTCAAAAGAGTGGGAAGAAACAATTGACATAGAGGAGAGACAACTATTGTGATTTCAATATACAGCATTTTTCTGTAGAAAAGTGAGTTGTGGCAAGATTTTGTCGTAGTTATATATTCTTATTTTATATCACATTTGTCCATAGTCTGAATGCAGGGGTAGAGGAAAATGACTGTTCTATGCTTTTAGCCATACTTTGATTGTTGTGTTTAAATTAAATCAATAAAGTCGAAAACAACAAATAATGCAGTTTATGTCATTAAGTTAATAGTTGAAAAACTGGGAATTTTGATCCATCATGAAGGAATCAGTATAAAGTGTATAAAGAGGTTTTAAGATTCAACACACACACATTACATTTTCAGTGCATGCGTGTGTGCGTGCATGCTCGTGTGTGTGTTAGTGTTTGTGTGTGTGTGTACCGTCAAGTGGCATGAGAAAGCTTGTGATTTTTCGTGTAGGCAACATTTATATTAAGTATGAATACATTGGTGGATTGTGTATGTCTTTGAGAGTTTGATCCAAACAACATTTAACAACATTCAGAATTCAGATCCACTGTCTGTCTGCCAGTGCTGACAAGAAATGAGACAACAAACATGAAGTAGACTGCATTAGTTATCACACATCAGCCACTTTAAGTACACACTGTAAAACACTACATTGTTTATCTCTCATTAAAACATTTCTGGAAATGACCGGAGCTTGGTACAGCTCAACAAACATTTCTCATTTAGACAGTATCCACTATACGAAGAGACCCTCTGCTCAATTCTTCCAGCATCTCTCTCTGTCATATGTTTTACACACAATGAGCACAACTAAAACAAAATTCATCAAAAAACAAAAGCAAGCAATTTAAGTTTACTATTTGAATTAACAAAGACTGCATATAGTAGTATATAACTTTTTTTCCAACACAGGTGCACCAGATTTCAACATCAACATTTACAGAGAAGAAGGTAAACATGAATATACAAAAACGTTTACATTTTCCAATTTCAAGCTTCCAAACACTGAGTTGCAACCTTTCAAAGCCTTATTGCATACAGCTTCTGTACACGTTTCTGTTGTTTCAGAAAGATTTACAGCCTGTTTTTCACTGAACTTTAACCCCTGATTACACACAAGGACTGAAGCTTGCTAGAGGTAAAAGGTGAAATTACAGGTACCTCATTAGGAGCTGAATCAATCATCTCTGTTGTTTACCTCAGCTGCTCTGATATCTGTCTTCTGTTCTATTACTTAACGGCTTCTCCAGATTTACTGTACTTGCGCTCTTCCTTCTCGTCTTTGTTTCTTCCTACTCCATTCTTGCACTTTCAAAGTTTTTCTTTGTTGTTTGTCTTTTCCCTCCAGCTCAAATATTCCAACTCTCTTCTCTCTCTCCAGCTCTTTGTCCGTACCCACTCACTTTTGTCGTTCAGGCTATCTTCCTCCCTTTCGCTCTTTCCTCTGAGATATGTAAATCTGCCTCCCTCCTGTCCATATTTCAGGAAGATGCTCAACTTGACATACTGTATTACAGAAAACAATCAGACATTTTTGGGAATTTGTGTTGTAATAGTGATTTTCTAGAGTAGCAGCCAATATTTATTTTCAAAATCAATTCTCTGAACACACATGAGTAGCCAAAGGAAAATTAGAAAGAAATCTTACAGCTTTAAGAAGACAGGCTGCAATGCTGAGAGGGAACAACAAAACCACTCACACAGCATAATGCTTATATGCGTGGTTTAATTCATTACACCAACTGAAATGCTCAAATTCTGGTGGCACCACCTCTAATTTTCTGTTTGAAAACAACAAACTGTCAACCGACACCACGAACAAGCAAAGCTTTGCTTAATTAAAATTGAAGACGTTAAGTTGCAGGGTGGCCAGCCTTGATCTTAGCAATAAGGTGGATGCAATCGCAGTGCAATAGAGGAACGGATAGAGACTCTGTGCATGACAATTACTTATCTTATGTCCCAACAATCATCACAGAGCATCCAAAGACATAAGGCAGTATGGTTGTGTAACTGTGTTCCAACCCAATTTAAGTGATTGGAGCATTTACAATTTGACCACTAAGGAGAGAATAGTTTGCTTACAGTGGAGCATGAGTTTGATAACTTAGAGCAGGTAAGATCATTTTTACTTAATAATGGGATTTCATTGTTCTTACCTAACTGCCCCCCCCACCATAAAGTCACCCATTGGTTTGTGAACTGCTGTTTTGAAGCCCCACTTGGCATTTTTTCAAGCAGGATGTTACCATATTTGGGAGTGGAGGTTAGCCTGACAGCTAAACTATGCTTTAACATCTATTTTACTGTAAAAATGACTATAATTTAATCCTCATCATGCTGTATTGAAGAATTGAGAGAAACAATTGAGATAATAAACTTTGTATGAAATTCTTTATTGATGTATATAAAACAAACAAGTGAGAAATAGGATCAATGTCTCAGACTTTTATAGAAACTGATTTTGTTTTGCAACCAGTAAACTATGATCTCACCATAAACCACAAACTACAAGCCAGGCTGTGCAATATACATGCATCAGATGATTAAACTTAAAATCTTCTGTTAAAGAGATTCAACAGACCTCTCCACATTAGCAGCAGCCATCCTCGTTAACATAAAATCCCTCAGCGGCGCTCCTCTTTCAGTGATTGTATCAAACTTGACCTATTTTAAATTAACGGTTGGAAAGACGGATGGTAATCTGTCTGAACATGAGGGGGGCAAACCTATCTGTGAAAGTAAATCTTTAATAGGAATTCATCCAAAATTAAATTTACCTTGGATCTGATTTACACTGTCTCTGATGGATGTGCATCAAGAGGAAGTGTCAGTATAAGATTTAGATTGTCACAAAAACTGGACACAGTTTAATAGGATACTTGAGATGAATACATACTCAATTACAATTATTACAGTTCTAAAAAAAAGATAGCACACAATAATGTACCTTTGTATTGACTACATAACACAATGCTAAACAAGGGTAAGTCTTTGAATTTCAACAGCCTATCTTTTTTAACTCCCATACATACACCATCCTTTCATCCTTCTCATTCATCCTATACACCTGAGGCTTCTCTCATCACTTCCCCCAGAACTTATAGCTCAGTGAACTGACACGTCAGAGAAATACCCATGATGAGGGAGATAAAGCACTTTCAGAGACCTTTCAGAGACAGACTGCAAAGATGTCCCCGTGCATTTAGCAACCAGTAGATATCAGCCAGAGAAGAATGCCACCACTGTAATCTCATCTCTACCCACATTGGTTTAATATATCCTGACTCAAAAGTGACTGGTTGTTTGTCTCACTAGATGGGTAGAGGGACAATTGATTATTTGGTCTCTAGGTGTGGGTTTATGCATATGTCTAACTTCTCTGAAAAAAATGATTGGAAGTCAGACTAATATCCCGTAGCAGTTGTGATAAGTCCCTATGTCTTTGCAGAATACAACTAACTTGCAACACTTCACAAAAGTAACATTCAAATTTATATTAGCGACTTTGGGCGGGAAATATGAAGTTGTCTTGAAATTCCAGGGTGTGGAATACCAGACAACATCACAGAGTTAAATGTAAATAACTACCAGTGTCCGTCAGACACAGAGAGAAGCAGCACAGTTCGTTAAATGTCTGACATGGTCAACAAAATGATAAAGTTAATATTCTGCCAAGGCCAACGGTCACCTCAAATTCAATCAAGCTGAATCAAATTATTTCATTAAAATCAATGAATTATTCCCTGGGAAAAATGTGAAAATGTTGACATTCACAGTCTAAGAAAGTAGCTCTGGGACTTTCTATGATACTGTGAAACCACAGCAATGTGGTGTTTCAGTAAAAATGCCCAGAAAGCAACAGTGAACTTGTTCTTAAACATCAGTTTTGCACTAAAGAGAAGGACAAATTGATGTATAGCATAAGCATGACTATACTGGGATGAGCTACTGGGCATAAATAGAAGACTTAAGATTGAAATGAGGTTGTTGAGACTTACAATACCAGTGAACGTGGGGGAAGACCGAGAGAGAACCGACACAACAAATTGGGAGCACTGAAAAT
This sequence comes from Platichthys flesus, assembly GCF_949316205.1. Taxonomy (NCBI): domain Eukaryota; kingdom Metazoa; phylum Chordata; class Actinopteri; order Pleuronectiformes; family Pleuronectidae; genus Platichthys; species Platichthys flesus. Next base: position 21,510,152 of record NC_084950.1, on the reverse strand, counting down.
AATAATAGATGGAAAGACTGAGATGTAAAGAAATGTGGCATCAAAACCAAGTTCTTTTTAGTTCTTCCACACTCAGCTCTCCACAGAGAGGCAATGTTTTCCCCTGAGAAAAGACAGCACGCAGAGGACTGAAGTTCAATTCCCACCCAGAGCACGTTCATGCAGAGCGTGAGTGAGAGCACGCTGAGCCTGGAACATAATAATGGAATAACTGAGGCTGAAAGCTGAAGCCATGAGGAGATGGGATATAGGATTTTCTGCCGCTTTGTGGCAGGGGGCTTGAATGATAAGACAGCCGTGGCACTGGGACCGACAAGCGCAGAATAGACATGAAATATGAACAGAAGTGCAGTGGAAGAAGCCGAGCAGTGGGAGAAAGTTGTGCACAGTTAAGGCAAGAGTAATCCAGCGTCATCATCACAAGTCAAAATAATCTCAACAGAGCGGTCATTTAGCCTTAAAGTATTATATCAAGATGTTACCAAATCCGCCAACACAACACATTGCATTACTGTCAAGAATACAGTAAATAACCAATGCTACTTTCAACCACACCAGACGTCATGCTACTGTTAATTATGGTTGAGCTGCATTTTTTGTGTATTTAAATAATTTTTTGTTTGTGTGACAAACACAGTGGAAATAATATGAATGCCTTATACATTATTATTTGGGCAGGAACATGCTCTCTAAACTGTTTCCATTCCACAAAAACACTCAGTGATTCTTTTAATAAGGAATGCTATAAAGGTTGCAATAAATTAGAAAATTTCCATTGAAAACAAAACAAGCCGTTTTTTGTCAAATTTATACTAATTATAAAAGGTAAATATCATTTAATGTATGTACTTTATTCTCCCCTATACTTCACTTTAATTTATGATTATAATGTGTCATTTATATTCCTGGATATTAGCTTTTCTTGGCTTTCTCTGTTTCTAAACTATGGAAAGTGTCTTTCAGCATTGATAAAGATTATAAATAAAATTATACAGGAATTTATAATATTCATTCATAATAATACCATTCACAAAACTTATAAGAACATGTTAATGTAGAGAGTGTTATCTCCAAATCAATTTGTTGTGTCAGTTTTTGTTGTTTTTATTTGAAAAAACTTGAATTGTAATTATTTATCAATTGACATACATAGATGATGATACTTCTGCAATACAGTAATACAATAATACAATATGAATGTCATTTATTTATGGCTCTGGCCTGATTTGTACCTATCACATCTTAATCCATCCCTCACTTATCTCATCATTTCACTCAGTCATTGTGCGGGATAATATCCACAGCCACAGCTGGGAGCACATCCTGTACAGCGACAGGCTCTGAGCAGTTCAGTTCAGCACCTTGGTGAAGGGCACTCTGACAGCAGCAAATAAAATGCAGGCTGCACTTACTGCTGCCTACCCTCACGTTTTTCTCAGCTCATCCAGGGATTTAAAATGATAACCTTCAAAAGTCTCTTCCCATGCAGCCATTAAAGCGACACAACCTCTAAGTCAGTGGGTGCCATTGACGATTGTCTTGACTTAGTCATGGGTACTGATGGCGCGTAACATGTCTATTTAAGCATAAAAGTTGTAAAGAAAAAAACAAAAACCCAGACAGCCAGGGGACAAGTAATATGGAATGATATTTCCGATAGTATGTGACACTGACAGATTCTGCTAATATTGTCCTGAGCTATGTGACCAAAGGGTGTGATTTAGTTTTCAATTTCAGGGGCAAACCCATTCTGATTCATGGATGACTTGCTCCACATAATTCCTAATTTCTACCAACTTTCAGCTTGTATCCACAGACACACGCTGTCAAGAAGACTGAAATGACTCCACTGAATGTCACTTAAGTTTCAAGGAGCTTCTCGACAGGTATACGACTCTCCCTAGCTCCTTAACTGAATCTGTGTTTTGGTTCAAATTAATTATGCAGCTTGTGTTGTTTTATATAAAAGTAAAGCACAGGTTCAATTGAAAAAGAGTAATAAGTAATCTCTGCTTATTAACTTTTGTTTTTCGACAGCAAATGACAGCTGAAAGTGCCACTGAAAGGGAAAAAGGCGGGTTTAAGTCCCAGATCCAGCCTTTAATGGAGAAGAGCCAAGACCGAGCTATCATATCTTTCTATCCGTATTTCAAGTATTGAAAATTAGCAATAATATTGGTATAATAAACTCTTTTTACGCTAGCCTTGAATGGGGGAGTTTATACACTTGTTATGAGAGGGATATCCATGTTCACAAATATTGATTGAACAAAGGCTGAAGGAAAATTAAATGGATTCTGAGAGAGAGTGTGAATAGTGTGAATACCTTTTAAAATATATGAGTTTCATAGCTTCATAACAGATAAATATCTAACCATTACAAGCAGCTACTGCCAAATAAGATTTATTAGGCTAAGATATTCATGTGTCTTTAGTTCACGGATTCAGCTATTTGAACATAATAGCAATAGCAAGGACTGGAACAATACATGAAATGCACTCTTCCAGGCACTGTGTATGCTACTGTTGTTACCAACAACACCCCCACCATGTGATGCCAGTCTCAGCCCATGGAAGTCATAAGCTTGTTTAGACTTCTGTCTGCATTGTTTGAATGAAACACTCTGAAACACTGAGACTTATTTTGTCTCTACTTGGGAGATTTGTGCGAGAAAGAACGTCCTGTAAGAAACGTTGGCTGCAGTTCAAGTTACAGAGCACTGAGCAGCTGAAACAAAGACGTCTGTGCAAGGAACAAACACACCATGAAACCATGATGAGCAGTTTATAGGCAGCCTGTCTCTTGTGTTGACCTGTTAGAAGATGTGTTTACTTGCTGAAAACCCAAATCTGTCAAACTAGGTTACAAACAGAAAAAAAGAGCACAACATAGCAACAATAGTCAGGAGGAGAAAGCACAACAAATGTATCATGTTAGTATTTTTCATATTTTTTAATTACCATAGAAATGGACAACAAACTTTAAACAGCATGAGAAGTAGGGCTGTTATTTTCCTCAAAATCAGGTTAAAATAAATTTTACATGACACACAATTCATATGGTACAAAGATAAGAAGACAAGACGACAAACAGCCTTACATTTGTTTGCTACTCTACCATGTACTGTCTAGAACCTACATGTCAAACTCAAGGCTCTGTAACATCAACATAAAAGAAGAATGTAGCCTACCTAAATTGGTTTTCTTTTTGCACTTTGTCCAATATCCCGTTTCATTTATGCTGACCCTGTTTGGCCCTTGACCTAGTCCCAGTATTTAATTATGGCCCTCTCTGTGATTGAGTTTGACACCACTGCTCTACAACATTAAACAGCAAATGCTTTTCAGATGCTTTGGTGTCTGTCAGGAGGATCAAGGTCAATATATTAAGCTAACAATGGCCGCCCTCTGCTGTTTGAATATTACCATTTCCCATGTTCAAATGAAAGTTTGGATTTCTAACAAAAAGTGAAGGCCCTACTCAGAAGTTACTGTTCAAAGCAGTTAGCTACATGCATAGCTACAAAAGTCTCAACCTCTCTTAAAAGATTCATTGCAAGACAGCTATTTAATAACACAATAATGAACAGATTGGTGGTCAGTGGTTCTAAACTTGAAATTACCTCCACTCTGTTCTTATAGACCGACCAGTGACTGATGACCAGATTGTCCAGCATAATCTTTTACTGGCCCTGTCATCACCCGATTAATTTGCAATTGTGAACTGGTCTCAAACCCCTCAACTCATTTTCAAGGGGGGTTATCAACAGTCGCAGACCAAATTGCCTCTTGATGCAATTGGGTAAACCTAAAACTAATAAGAGCAGTGCATTGTGTGACATCTGAAGTGACCAGCATTTCAAGGTTGATGAATTAAACTAGATTCAACAGACCTCTCCACATTAGCAGCAGCCATCCTCGTTAACATAAAATCCCTCAGCGGCGCTCCTCTTTCAGTGATTGTATCAAACTTGGCCTATTTTAAACTAAAGGTTGGAAAGACGGATGGTAATCTGTCTGAACACGAGGGGGGCAAACCTATCTGTGAAAGTAAATAAACATGAGCTAACTGATTGGTCTGATTTCCAGGCTATGTAATAACTTAAAAATTCACGTGATCTGCACAGAATGCTGCAGAGAGAAAAAAAATGCCTTAAGGAAAACAGACACACCTCTCACACAAACATCTCACACACACAAAAAGTAAAACAAACTCTAACTACAGACTTTACTGTGAGATTTATGTGCCAACGTATAGTGACATGGTAATCTAGAGAACGTCCCGAGAGATGCATTCACAATCCAAACAAGCCAGCGAGCTGACAACACACAGACCACCCCAGAGAGCCAGACAAGAGAAAAGAGGTGAGAGTAGACACAGAGGAATTGGTCCACCCAAGTTCAGCTGTAACTATTTCGTAGCTGGTTCTGAGTAAAAGCAGAAGTTTTTACGAGCCTATTTCTGATCTAATTTACTTTCACAAAAGCTGTTTTCAGATATGAACACCAGAGAATGTCCGCACATGTTCACAACAACAAAGGAATCTCTGCTGCGTTCAGCAGGCTGAGGCAGGATGTAACAGCGGAGATCACATGTTTTTGTATATAGCACATCAATACCAGCATCGGCTCTTATCACATCTGCGTCGGTGTCTTCTACAAATATGGCATCACTTTTTCGTCCTGAGATACCGTGTACTCCTTTTGATTTTAATACAATCTCTCAAGAGAATATCCAGAGATTATTCAGACTTCAGTGAATGTCTGAAGGAAGCTATTTGACCTAATTCTAAGAATCCTACTGTAGTTACTTCAATGGAAGGAAGTATAATGAACTATTAATGCCCAGTAAAAAAGAGAAATCATATGTATGGCAAGCATAGCCAGCAAAAATCCTGAAAAATACAATCCAACGGCCACAGCATCAAAGTCCTACAAGCGACAGTCAGTGAGAAAGAGAGACAGTTAGAGGGATGTAGAGAGAAGAATGCATTTTGTCAGGGGAAAAAATCATAGCCTACACTGTATAATTAAAAAAACGAAGGGGGAAAAAAGGCGTCATCTGTGTATAGATGATTGTTGTGATCATGTTTGTATATACATTTTTTAATCTGATGACAGCTATCGACAAGATCTTTCAAATGCCAACAACTGTAAAGATTAAGGAACTATTTAATATTTGGGGACCACTGATGTATGAAAACTTAATACTGTGCTATGATCCTAGAAAAAGGAATTAGAAATGCCGGAGGAGCGGCTCTCACTGTGGATTGGTCTTTACACCGTTCATGCTGCATCAAGGGCTCATTCATATTGATGAAACAGAGAATGGACTGAGTGTAATGGACTGAATCTACTATGATGTACTAAGTGGCTAGACGGCTGGCTATCTGTGTGTGTTTGTGTGTGAGTGTAGAGATATCAATTTTGTGTCATTATGCCAAAGTGCTGAAGCTGTTTTGTGTGCTCACAGGGGTCATAGGACCTGTAGGTAAATCAAGTTAATTGGACAGTCACAAAAGCCTTAAAACATGGCAAAATGACAAACAATTTGTACAGAGGAGCATACGTTATGAACACATAACTACAAAATGCCATAATTTATGCATTAAGCTAGGATGCTCTTGAAAGGTAAAACATATTTCTCCTTTGTGACACCATTTCTTGTCCTCTGTAGATCCTTCAAGCTTTTAGTCCTCAAACGGTAAACGAACTGAAAACAAGCGCTATTAGTAGTAGTGCTTACAGACCGTGATGAATAATGTGAACAACAAACAACATCAGTATAAATCTCCAACAGCTTGTTCACTGACAGATTGGACTTGGAACCGGCAATTCAAAACCACATATTGTCAAAACAATGTCCTCACTATAGTAGTGAGGACATTATCCCTCCGCAGTCCCAAATGTCAGTTGTTTAACAATTTCACAAGTTCGGAAAAAGCTGTGGAAATCTTATCCTTAGGATGTTAAAACACACGGCTGAGAAAGTCAGATTATTTCGATAGCAGCAACTGCTAGAGCAGCAAAAACAAAAATGCTCTATATGGGGTTTCCACTTGCACCATAAAAGTTAAGGTTTTGTGATTAAGGCACACATATACATGTAAGAACATGTGTTTTGAGGAACGTCCCATTCTCCTCAACTATTCTTTACCAAGAAATTAACATAAAAACAATTAAAGTCTTTAAAGTCTCCATCGGGGTGAAGGCTGTCAGAAGAGCCATTTGATTAAATTATTAGATGTTATGTCAGCAGCCTGAAGACTGAGTGCAGGGAAAAAAAGACAAATCAGGAATGTGGCAGAAAGGTGGCGGTAGGGTCAGGTCTGTAGTGGTCGACTATAGAGCCTGACTTGTGTGAATTCTTTGGGGCTGATACCGCTATAAGACAGAAAATAATTATTTGGATTACCCAATATCGGCTGATATATAAATTAAATAAATTACAATTATTCCTAAGAAGTTGTTATCTAACTCTTATGACAAAAACTGATATACATACTCAAGGTTAGGCTCATATCTGCCAATTCTCATCAGCTATTATTATAACTAATTCAATATTCCAGCTCCTGACCTGCCAGTTGGGACTATTTGAGGGAAAAAAAAGCACATTCATTCACTTGAGTCAGGGAGAGAATATCAGTACCAGAAACTCAATGACAGAGTGAGAGCAGAGCTAAAAAAAAAGGAAAGAGGGAAAGCAACAGCATTCCACTGCAGTGTTTGGTATTGTGCAAGCTCTGGGAGAGTTGTTGGAGTCTGGTCTGGGAAAGAGCCAGTGCGGGTCTCTGGGGAGACCAACCCGCTGGCCTCCAGACAAACACCAGCAGAGGGGCAGAGCAGGCACAGCCAGATGTGTGGGATGTGTGGGAGTGCAAACTACACACAAAGACAACACAGGATATATGGCCTTGTTCATTCCTGGCATTAAAATGTGTCTCGGGTGACTTGATCTGAGCTTTAAGTATGCCCTATCACAACTAGCATTAAAATGCATCTCCACAAGCCTCCTGAGTGGCCACTGCTCTATATGCAAATAAACACCTACATCATTTCTGTTTAAATACCAACTGGGTTGTTGTTGTTTTAACCATCTGAGTGCATCAATGCACTTTCTTCCTCATCTAGTCAGAAAGAATTTAAAGAGAAGAAGAAATCAAAATAATACAGGCTAAGTCCATTCCTTGGCGAGTTCAACGCAAACAAAATCGGCCAAGATGTTTGATGCCCTGGAAATATATGTCTATGGGCTTGACAAAATGTTCAGAAGTCAAAGCAAAGTCAGCATGCACAATTAGTACAACATGTATTTGTTTGTGAAGGAGCATATGCAAGTATGGGATACTATTAATGGGAGCTGCATAACTTCAAGGAAAGTGTTCAAGGAAAAATCTAACTGGGTGACTCCTTATTGTTCCCAAACTCTTTGTCACTGCAGCAGGTACAAATGTGCAACATGATCATTGTCAGTTCCGTCCTTTTTTAGCTTCTGGGGAGCCATTTATGAAGAGGAAAAGCTTCTCAAGTGTCCAAAGTCATATGCAGACTATGATGTGGTACATTCCCCTTTCATAACACTACTTTAGAAATCACGGTGGTGGCAAGGGGGAAAAAAAAATAACCTTTAACTTTAACCCCAAGGAAAACTGTCAGGCAGAGGGCGATGAAACAGATCTGTAGTCTGCTCAGTGGGAAACTCAATGGTGGTTTGCTTGCCCTGGTCAAACATGAACCACATTTCTTTGACCATCTTTAATAAATAGCCTAAGTCTAAATAAGAATTTTTCTTTTCTTTTGTCACATACAATTTCAGTCCTGTAATTATTTTCTGGTTTTGGAAAAACAGTATTTAATGTGCAATATATACAAAACATACCAAAAACTTCTACACACACAATCCAGATGTGGGGCTATAAATAACAAGCGTGTCATCAACAGAATTTTGCTCTCACAAACAGTTTTCTTATTTCTCTACGCTACAAAATATTGGTGCTGTCATACTTAGGTCAACATCAAAAGAACAAGTATATAATATACTATACTAAGTATTTTAGAAGACTACTACGTAAGGTAAGGAAAAGATGAATAAAGTAGTACTCCTGGTACTTTAAATTCAACTCTAGCATACTCCTGCCTTAATTAGTCCTTCTGAAGTGTAAGCATGAGAAAGAAAGTGTATAGGCAGAATATATAGGAAGCTGCAATAGACAGAAAGAGCCCCAAGACAAAACCAAAGCTGCTGGAAAAAAAAAGCTTGTCCTACTTTCTTCCAAGAACAATCGCCTGCTTCTGCTACAGCGTTCAACTCGGAGACAGATGAGAAGGGGGGGGGGGGGGGTTGATAAGAGTTCCCAATTACCACCAATAAAAAGAAACGGTGGTTTCTGTGGGTGTAGAAACACCCCATCCCTCTTTTCTTCATGGTGGAGTTGGACTGAAGACTGATGGTAATGGCTGGACAGGCTTATTTCACTAATGATTTAACCACGGCTCTGCCTGCTTACTGTGCTCTCTGGAGCATTGCTATGCTAATCCCATCCAGCTTGGTTAGGAGAACCTTCACAGCTGTATGGTGTTGTGTGAAATCACGATATATTTCAAAACGTGACCGACTTTGATGGAAGAAGTAGGAACAGGGTAAAAGAGAAAATAAAATCATTGTACTACTTAAAGAAACTTCAATAAGTTCACATTACTTGTGTCTTAGTCAAAAAATAATGAACCCTATGAACAGATTCTGCATGAATGTGCAGAATCTATAGGCATGGGAAAAGATTTTGGAGATGGAAGTCTTATGTTTTCTGTTTCTAATTTGACCCATCATGTTTGATCATGTTTTAGGCTTTGCCTCGTCCAGGCAGCTCAATAGCACAACATCAGCAATAACAACAACAACAACCAATCACAATCAGTGAATCGCTGTTTACTGTATTTCTGTTTTGGATAGACACATAAAGATTTCATTCTTGTAGTATGAAGGTTTATCTATCTCGTAGTGGTTCCGATGAAAGTGAGGTGTCTGTGTTGTGCATGAACGGGTAAATTTTTTTGTGAGTGTTAACATGAATGAGCAGGTAAGAACAGTGGCAACAAACAGTGCAAATACAGTTTCCACTACAGGCCACACTGGATCTTTGAACTTAGTTAAACATTTTAGAAAATGAACTATGAACGTGAACTAGTTAATTTTCATGAACTAAACCTTTAACTAGATCTTTTTGAGCGTGACACAACTGACACAACACTAGAGGTGTGGGCCAAGAAAAACAACTGCTGGCATCAAGAGCTCCAATTACAGTAAACACAACACCTCCATGCTTTACCCTGACAGGAGCAAAAACAAAACAGCAGCAGCAGATACCAAGGGATCCCTGAGAAGGCAGATGCAGCAGGAGCGTGTCAACCTACGCCACTTTATTGCTTTCAGGTGAAGTGCAAAGGGGACGAATAGGAGCAGCTATCTATGGGTCACAACCTTTTTGAATGCTTTGTATAGGCTCACAGAAGGAAAAGCCCCCCCTGCATGCCTTTACCTGAGCAAGGACATGATCCTCTTTTCTTCCTCTGACTGGCCGCAAACCATTTGACTGGGTGCATGAGTGTGTCTGTTCCTCTAGTGTTTGCTGCTAATTAACATATATATATATATATATTTTCCCCTTGGCATCATAGGGGATGAAAATATGTAGTTTCAGCATCAATATCAAACACATTTGAAATCTTCAGTACCTCAGAGGAGCTTGGGAAATTATCATAAATTCAACCAGTCCCTGAGATATTTATAAGAGTTTGCAATTTTGAAATCCCATGATTTTTCTGCAAAATTGTATCAACCGAATATCCTTTAACTGCGCAAGGGACATTCTTTCCCTTGTAGCACTTGGACTCTCCAGGCTATGCTTATTCAAAATAAAGTCCTCTGATTTACAGTATATTGCAGCAGAAGTTAATTCCCCCATACAGTTCATTCCAAGTGTTTGCGTGTGTACTTATGTGCCTTTAAGCTCTCAAAACAAAGCACCAAAGAAAAGCTAAACCAAAGAGACGAAGGTTCTCTAGTGTTTCTTTGTAAAATGTCAAGTGCGGCACATAAATCTATTATTATCATACAAGCACAGTAACATATGTGGTGTAAACGGAGCACATGTAAACAGAGCAGGACCCAAACCCGTATAGACTCTACCACACAAATTACTGCTTTTTCACCAAGCTGGCACTGAGGCATTTGGAAACAGAGATCATTAGCAAGATAATAAGGGAAGCACAATGTCATTGATAAAATCCTGACCACAATAAGCATTAAAACTAAGCATTAAAGGATTTATATACTGTGAATTATCAGAGAACTTTGCAGTTCACTCAACTGTGCAGAGCATTCTAGTGTGTTTTATTATGTTATTATTGCAATTTAATGGCAAGACAACATTATTTTGTCTATTTCCTCTCGCTGCTTTCTCCAGCTTTGCACAGACAGGTGGCTATTTTCTGCAAAAAAAAAAAATGTACCTGCCCAGCACCAACCAGCAGTCAAAATGGCACTAAGTAGGAGTTCATGCCCTGAACAAGGCCCAACAGTCCCATATTGAAAACACATTTAAATTAACTCAATCAGATTTTTTTTATTTTGATCTGAAATTCAGATCCATGAAATATTCCCTAAGAATAGAAATCTTAAACGGCCCAACTCGGGATGTTGAAGAAAGGGGGCTAAAAAAATCTGGAATCTCCAACGAAATTTGATTTCTGACCTATTCCACCAGGTTTTAGGGCGATACGTCCAGTAGCTTTACCGTTGCCTAACTAAATAACAGACCGACAAACAAAAAATGACGTGTATAGCTAGCATTACCTTTGAGAAATGTGTAGTTGCCAAAGATCCATTTTCATCAGGAATTTGTGAGAACACAACAGGACCAAGATTAGAATTTGTCATGTGAAGGCCGACCCAATAACTGAATTGGCCAATACCATATGCCCTAAGCAGCCGGTACCATGTCTCTCCAATATTAGGAACATGTTAAATAACTGAACATGACTCTGGTCCATGGGGAGTTACCAGTCTCACTTGGCATCAACCTTTAGAGTCACAAAAATGTATCTCACTACAAAACAATACAGCAAATAAAGCCACAGGGAGACATCTACTGCTGAGAATGAAATGAAGATTTTATAAACCATTATTTCAAGTGTGTGTGCTGCATGTGCTATCTAAAGAACCATTAAAAGCCTATGAGGACATGGGAGAAACACAGATTGAGAAACCAATATGCACACACATAAATACAAGTCTACAGAAAAGGAGTATACTCACAGCAATGAATCAAGCAGCAGCTGTGGCAGCCATGGAGTCAAAGCTGGAGGAGCAGAGATCATCTACTGCTGGAACCTACAGAGACCAGGAAGCAGAAACAGAGACAGAGTCAGAAAGATAACCAATGTGTGCGCTTTGCTCGCTGCAATGAAAAACTGTCCTTACTCCAAGCCATTGGAAATAATGGGTTTCAGAGTAAAACGGTGCTGTTGTGCATTTTAACTCAAAGGGACCTTTAGCACACTGGGAACTTAATTGTCTTCCTCTGAGTAGAAAAGCCAGTTTTATATCAGAAAACCAAAACTCCGACACAATGATGACCATAAATGCTATTTTATCTTGTAGTGATTCTGGGTGCTTTGAGGTTTAACAGTCAGTCATGACAGTTTTGTTTCTGTATGTTCATCACTGGTCAATGTATCAGGTTTTACATTTGACAATACATGCACGGTGCACAGTTGAGGAATAAGCAAAAATCCATCTTGTCCTGGCATCCTGTATGTTGAAATAAACTGGAGGGTAATATTTCTCCTAATCCTGTTGGTGGGTTTAGTGTCAACTGTGAAGGAAGGTGCAGATTGAAATTGAAATTGCTCAGCCCATTCAAAAGTAATCCTCCTTTTGCTGCAGGATCTGTTTGAGGTGATGTGTTTCAAGACGTCTAAGTGTTGCTATGCATACAAGAAAAATTCTTAACGCAAAACTGTTCTCCCTTTTCAGATTCAATCCAAAGAAATGGTCAGCATTAAGTTTTCCCCAGAAGAAGCATCTGATTGGGTTATGCAATTAGCCACAGTCATTTCAGGAGCCTTGAATTTTTTATGAGCCAATTGAATCACTTTAGAATGGAAAAAATGATCTGTCAAAATTGGAATGTGGAGTATAAATCCTTGGAGGTCCTGTGGTGATAAAACCCATACATTAGTGACTAAATGCAGTTTCTACCTTTGCATATAAGCCTCCCCTTTACAACTTGGTCTGATTGAGTATATTTGTAACTGAGATGGTACCAACACACTGCGTTTTAGTTATCTTATGTGCGTGCAGTTTATCCACAGTATGTGTGAATAGGATTATCTTCTGAAATCATCCGGAGAGGCTGTATGTGACACAATCCTGCCAGCCCCCTATTAAAATGTCTGGAAAATTACTGGTGACAGTGTTGATGTGCAAAAATATGTGAGTCCAGAGCCCATTGCGCCTACATTCTCTTAATTTCATGTTCATTGTTCTTTTATACAGTGCAGGGCCCTTTGGTATGTAGAATACCATTCTGTGCCATGCGTACCATGAAGGAAAGATTAAGGGTCAAGAGTACTGCTCCAGAGAGTTAAGGCTCATTTTCATAAGAGCAAAAGTTCAAGGAGAGCGTTTCTAAAGGTGAAGAAGGTTAAAGACCGAATTACACATCCGATGCTCTGTTGGTTCTTAGCTTTACTCCCACACTCTCTCAGAGCAACAGACCTGGAAGTTGTCCAATAAAAACAGCTCAAGTTGACTTAAGCAGGTCAGCTGGATTACTCACTAGTTAAGGGCTCAATGGAGAAATGACAGCAGGGTAGTTAATGAAAAGAAAATTCTTTCTTGACTCTTGCACTCAAACTCAAACCTTTAGTTGTATTTCTCATTAGAGTCTCCTCCAGAATCAGCCTAACACTTTTCTTTGCACATTTCTGCTGACTTCCAATTCCCAGTCGGGTGTTTACAGGTGCCATTGCACGCATGTCCCTGCCTTGGTGATCTATGTTGACTGCAATCCTTACGTCATACCTAGTGAACAACAGCTGTTGGTCCATCTGCTACCTGTAAAACTCCCTTCCATGGGACTCACAACTCCATGGGACTCGGAGTTTGAGTTGCTGCTTTGAAACACTAATAACAGTTTGAATTTTTGTCTTGCTTGCATTTTTTTCTAAAGTTCACACTTTAAGGTATCCACACATCATAATGTTGCTCAATGGCATTCAGCATTACTGTATGCGTTACAGCCTTGTCACTTTGAAAAAAAAAATAAACATCACTAAACTGCTATTTATCTCTAGTTTTCACCATCATCCATCACTCTTAATTTAAGGTATTGTGAAGGCAAGCCTGTCTTAAAATGTAAGACCTGTGTTTTTCTTAAATATGGTGTTGGATATAGTATAAGTCTGTGGTTGAGTACGAGGACATGCAGGACGCTTTTACTCAACAACAGGGCTCAGTGGACGACCACAGACAAATCATCACATAACATTTAGAGCTTAGTGGCAGGGTCAAGACATACAGACAAAGACATTGCCACTATCAGATGGAACTTGCACGAAAAGCATGTATCAGTCCTATGTGCTGCTTCATGAATATGCAAAAACAGCCTAACCCAGAAATCAGAGTGACTGATACGCTAGATGCTCTATGTCACTTTTGTCGTTATTCCCTAGCTCCATCTTTCCCTTGTCTCCATAACGACCAACTCCAACCAAGTGCTCTCTATATTTTCGGTGACAGCCCATGTGCTGCAGAAGGTTATTGCATTGGGCTCCACAGTGACAAGTATCACTGTGACTTCTCATTTGATTTACTGACATTGCAGAGAGATGAGTTGAGTGGAAAAATCTGAAAACTCCGAACCTCTTAGAAAAGTCCTATGTGAGAAAATTATAGCTAATACATCAATATTTTATGAATACAAATTCATTAAAGTAAATTCATTTTTGCCTTTAGAGCCTATTCAACTGCTGGAGCTGTCCTTCTGAAGATAATAATAAATGTTCTGTCTTATAGAAAGATGTAAAACTATTTTAGACTTATTTGTCAACTTATTCAGGCAGCACCGGTGCAGCTCTAAGTGGTTACAAATATGCAGGACATGGTGACTGCAGGTCTTCTGTCCAAAAATACCTCAAAACTGGGACTGTGTTTAGTCAACCAACAGTCCATTCAACGTTTCCCCTTAATAAACTAGACTGTGGCGGTCCATCATTGCCTACTTTGTCCTGCCACTGTTTCATAATGATCGAAAATTTCATTCCCATAACAACACAGATCTCCTACTTGGAGTTGTGTTATGTTGCTTGCTGCACTGTACAGCTGTTTGCAGCACTTGACCTGCTCTCAAACTTTCTGTCTCTCACACACACATGCATTTAATTTGACCTGGCTGTCTTATTCAGACTGGTCACAAGCTGCACCGGCTGAAATCCCACTGTGTTGCTGACAGTCAATAAAATAAAAAGCCCACAAATTTTTTAACGTCCTAGTCAGACAGCCAGAACTAACCTCGGTAGTTTCAGCTTTAGGTGTGCATAGTAGCGCGAAATGCATGCAGTTCTCATCTGGCAGAAAACCAGAAAACCGGATTCTTATGAAAAGCGTGCTTCAAAAATATGTGGAACAAAATCTTCTCCAAGAACTCAAAGGAGGCTAGTACTAATCTGTAAACCTATGCCCTGAAGCAGTGGTATGTAAAAAAAGACTACATCATAATTCATCATGGGCATTGGGCTCAGACCAAGAATTGGCACGGAGTCCATACTTAAACTTTGTTTTGGCTCTAGTCTTTCATCACAACAAGACCGTTGGATCTTTACCAAAGGTTTTACCAATCTGTTATAGTTATTTACAGAAGGAACAAGATGCCCTCCACTTGACATTATTGGAAAAAAGAGCCTCCAGCTGTAATAAAAAGCAATGCCATCAAAACATGCTTCTTGGCACAAATTAAAAGTTAATTACAGTAAAACTAGTGTAAAAAATGTAACATTTGCAGCAAGTGTTCCATCTGTGATTCAGAAAGTTTTTCAGATAACTATCACAGAACTACAGAGCAAGACCAGTAAGTGTTCATTTTTCAAAACACTATGGACAAAAATGCCAGATTAAAATGCAAAAATGTTTATTACATTAAGATATATTACCAGAATGAAATAAATGCAAATAATGAAACAGACCGTACATTTTTGGAAATGAAGAAATTATCCTTACAAAACAATTGTAAACTGCTTTTCATTGGCAACAACCGTTTTTAAATTTGTCTCCACGGTTGTCTAAGGAGGCTTCCAGGTTCTTTGTTGCCCAGTCGATTCACTTTGTCACAGCCTAGCCTCAGCACTCCCTGTAGGTCAAATGGGAATAAAGAGCGATGGAACCCTGCCAAATTACACCTTAGTTGAGACAATTGGCTGGAGGAAAGTTTGATGTGAAACAATTCAAAACTGGAAAGGACGAGAGAGAAAAATGTGCACCAAGGTAAAGGGGCATGGAAGCTATATGAGGCCGTCTTGGCACAGGTTCAAGTATTGGTCTCGCTCTCTATAAAACCATCTAGTGTTTTGAAATCATCCATGACATTTTTACAGATTTTACTGGAAAAGTATTGTTTTCATGTGCATTTCTCTCTCTCTCTCTTCTTACAGTCTATTTAGTGCTTAGGCACTTTTTTACAGTAGGATGAAATCTTTTTAAAGATCCTTTTATTATGGTTTGGATTTCCTATGCACACTATGAAGTATTGTGCTGTAAGTGCAGTGAGAGGAGTCAGGGTGCAAACAACTCTCCCTGTAAGCAGATCTAGCTTATATTTTAATTGGTTATAAGCTGAGAAAGCTACTGAAACACAAATTCAATATTCAAACAAGAGAAAGGTGAGCACTTGACTGATACAATGTAGTATAAAAAACTAAGACAAGACCACAGAACATAAACACCTATGTTTCTGTCGAAAAGGTTTAGCATACAGACAAAAGCATTTTCACGCCCTGACATACTTCCATTGTCATCTAAAAACACTTAACTAGAAAAGCTGCTTTTGCTCCATGAGCGGTCATTAACATCAGCCAGTCTGTCCGAACACAAACATCCTGTATAATTAAAGGGTGTCTTGTCAGAAGAAGTCCCTTCTCTGAACATTGAGGCACTCCAGACAGGAGGAGATAATAATGATAGATAGCATGGCCAGTGATTCCCTCTCCTCAGCTTCTCCCTGACTTCACTAATCAATCCCTATTCACAATCTTCTCTTTGCAGATCTCTGAAGTCCTGTAATATCACCCTGTCCATCTGTGTCTCTGAGCCTGGCAATATGCTAGCAATAAGCTTCCGTCATGCAGTGCAGACAGCAACAGTTGGTAGTTATGAAAGCGCAGGAAGAGGAAGGAGTTACAGAGTGTAAAAAAACAAGGTGACTAACTACTTACAAAACAGTGGCGTGTATCCAAGACGCGGCCAGGCAGATGAACGGCGGAAAGAGCCACATGACAAACGTAGTCAAGATGCAGCCGGTGCATGAATGAGAGACAGACAGGGAGGGAGGGAGGAGAAGCTCAAGCACTTTGCAAGGAGGGAGGGAGGGAGGGAGGGAACAAGTATGACAGTGCATCTGATGATGAGGGAGCCCAAACATAACAGAGACAGAGGAGAGTGATGAGGGAAGTAGCTCAGACAAGTAAAGAATGGTGAGAATCTAATCAACAAATCTTGTCACATTTAAAGAGAGCATATAAGAAACTAAGGGAATTAAGAAGACTGACAAGATGACTGACAGATGACTGACAGCGTAGCTTTATCAATTCATGTTCAGTCCCCCGTATGTGAAGCACTCTAACAACTCCCAGCATTAAGGCCCATTAAGGCACCAAGGCCCATTAAGGAGTTCATGTTGTTCCAAGAAGGCGACAGAGTGAGAGAATGAGGCTGAGCTGAATCCTCTCGGTAGGGCTGAATTCCCACTAAGACCTATCAGTTTCATGATGCCTCTTTACCTTAAATCTTGCAGACAGAGTCGGACCAGAGCAGCTGTCAACCTCCACAGATATGGATCTTAGCGCAGCTAAAAATTTAGTAGATGTTTCAGTACCCTAATGCCTTGTATAGTGGCTGGGTCTAGACGGAGTGGGTTATCTCCCCTTCGTAAATAAGTAAAATTAAGCATATGAGGGGCGAAGCAGTGAAATCAGATGTGCAGCATTTTCAATGCTTTTTTTCTCTCTTTGGGCCTGCAATTTACACCCTGATGAAATGTTTTAACAGGAAAGAAAATATAACTCAATAAAAAACATGCATGATTTATAATTTATATTTCATTGGCTCAAACTTAGAGCTAAGAGGGTGCGCTACAACTATGTGCTAAATAAGACATTGTTAATATTGTTATGGTAAAGTAATCTGAATAGTGATTCAAACTGTATGTCACCTTTTCATGCTACAAAAATGTTCTACATTGATCTACAATGCAACTAAGATAGTAGATAACAGACCTTTTTTATTACATGTCATTAAAAGTCATTGAGCTGACGCTTTTATCCAACGCAACTTCCGGTTAGGGAATTCAACAAAGTTCACAGACTATGTGAACTTCGTCCTCAACTATGTCTGAAACGGGCAAAAGCTGTACCTGACGCAAATCAGGGCACCACCCCCTTCCATGTAGACACCTTGTGCAGTGACGCACCACTTTGGCCTTCACTAACTGGAAGTCCTGCTATGTAAGCATCAAGCACATGCTGTTAGAGGTTGTCATCTGTTTGAAAACAGTAAACAATCAGCTCAAGAGGAGAAGAAGAAAGATGCATGCAGGCAAATCCAGCAACTAGTCTTAGTAGGGAGGGATAATTGTACTGTATTAGTGTTGGCAAAGTCTTTGCTTGTTTCCAAGTCCTGGTGTCTGAGTGTCACGTCAAGATTAAGCACCCAATAGCCATTTATCACTGCAGAAATTTTGACAGCTACTTCAGTTTCAGGGTGGTGATCTTTCGTGTGCTGACTCCAGATCATAGTTAAATCAACAGAGCCATTGTTAATTTTATGAATAACACCTGTATTTTTTGCTGTTAATCATGTCAAAATGTCTGCCGTAAAAAGAAAAACCTGCCATGGTGTCACAGTTCAAGTAAGAACTACATAAGCACCTGCAAGTGGTCAAAAAAAAGAGAATAGACACAGGTCCTAATGTTAATGATGCAACGTAACGTTAAATACAGACAAGAGTTACAGCGACATTTGCATTAATGTGCCACAATCTACTTGTGCTTTACAGGAACAGTCTCGATCATACTGTAATGGAAATATTACCAGTATAACATCTGTGTAATTACTAAGTTTTTTTCCCACAAAAGATGCAGTACTTTCAATTGATAAGGTTTTTTGGGGGGAGGCTTTAAAAAACGAATCCTATCGCATCAGATTAATGCTAATTACAGGTCCCAAACACTTCTTAGCTGCTTGGGTTTCATCTACGTAAACTCAGACAGTAGTTTATACTGTAGTATTCCCTGCTAACTACCCAATCAAAAAAACGCATTGTGTTCAATGCATCTCATGAGCCTGCCCACAATTGCCACATCTAATAGGCCTAGTTTCCAGTGCTCCCTCAAAAATGACTTTCTCATGTTGGACTTTAATGAGGTGGGTGCTATGGGTGACTTTTACAATCAAAGCAAATCTGTGTACCAAGCTTCTATATTTCGCATCTAAGGATGAGGACAGACAAAGTTGGTGGCTACAAGGTTTTCCAGTGTTTAGTATTTTAGCACAGCGGTACTCAATTACCTTAAAGAGGCCATTTCCTATTGACCACAAAGTTACTATGCATGCAGATGTCAGTGCAGTTGGCAGATGATTTGGTGAGGTCTATGTGACCCCATCGTCTGGGCTAACATCTGCACCATATGTCTTTGACACTAAGGGGCCAGGGCCCAGATTGAGAATAAAAACAGGGCACCGGGGTGGAATTACTCCAATGGCCCACAAGGGCATGGTTATAAAGAGAGGCAAGGGCTAATAGTTCATTAAATTGCAGTAGTGCAGCATTAGGCTTTAAGAATGGTTACAATGTGTATTAGCTTTAAGATATCAATGAAATATGAACTTTATGGCATTTACTTCATTATGTCATGAATAAGCTCTGAACATGAGCAATACATCTAAAAATGTATATAGATTAAAAGGAGGAAATCAAGGAAAATGTTACCCTGCTATTTCTTAGACCCTTAGTTGCTTAGGATATATCTGAAGGGATGGTGTTAAGAACAGGGGAAATGAAGAAGAGAAGTAAAGTCAGGGATAAGTACTCGGTAGGATAAAAGTGAAGTACGAGAGATGGGATAAAGTAAAGGGCCTTTGTAGCTTTTGTGGTCACTGGTGCTCATCCATCTCAGGGATCAGATTTAGAAAAGCTCCATGAAAATGTTACCACTCTTATCACTCCATGTGACCTTGGGACACAGTGGATTAATTATGTATTCCATATACATAAACACATGGGCCCTAAGACACTTCAGATGGATGACTTACACATGTTGTATGAGGCTTCTTGTAAGGGACCAGTGCTCATTGTGAACCATGCCATATGAAATAGATGTACCTTTCTTTCAGGAAGGACTCAAAATGATCTTACAACAATGGTTCATCACAAGAAGTGTTTAATGGGTTTTACTGAAAATCCGCAATTTACCATGAATTGTACCGATTTTTTTATAAACCTAAAACAACAAATTGGGTCTGGACATTTTCCGTAGGTTGCCTGTCACGAAGGAGAATGCCTATAGGAGTATACAATGGTAACATTTATGCAAAACATCATACGCTCTCGGGTCTCATTATTTTTCCAAGTTGACTTCTTTGTCAACCTCCACTATGCTTATCGCAACTCTTTTTCATGCCGAGATACATGTACTTTTCTGATTTTGTGTCCAACACATGTTCAAAACATGTCCACTGGCTCACTGTGAATTTCCTGGACATTGCACGAAGGGCTAGCAGGAAAGGTCTGAAAGCAGCTTATGTGACAATGTGCTTGAAAAATCTAAATAATTGCTATCCATATTTATTCAAGGGGCAGGTTTGCCGGTAAATTCTGGATCTTCAGGGACTTTCAAATGCAATGAGTCAACTGTTACATACTGTCTGCAACCACACTTAATCTCAGATGACTTCCAAGAAAAATGCCTGTGGTTAGACACTATTATGTACGGCCAACCTGCCATTAAGGTTTACCACGCTTGATCTGTCAATGTGAGCTACATGTCTGTATGGTAGGCGCTACTCCTGCATAAATATCCCTGTCATGCGTGCATTCAGACACACAAACACCACTGACTCCTCAACAACAGCTGTTTTTAATCACAGCCCTCACACATATGTTAGCACATCTTCCGCTTTGTCACTGCCATCCATCTCCCTGTTTTTCAGAGAGTGACACAATCCCTCACTCCCATTTTTATTTTCTCAATCTGGAGTGAGAGGCAGCATACCAGGATCATAAATCCCTCTGTCCTTCACCATCAGATGCCCTACCTGCCGGTGGGAGAACTCATGAAATCACTGCTTTGTCACTTTGATAGCTCCCTTTGGCATGTTTTTTCTGCAGCAACAATGTGAGAGAAGGATGTGAGCCTTCACCGATTCTTCTTTCAAAATGACATCAACTTTGTGGATTTCATACCTTTGATCTGTGGATTCACTTATATTCACTTATATTCCACAGACTAGTAAAATTTCATAAATATCCACAAATCAGTGTGGTGTGAATTTCTGTTGCAAATGTCCATAAGCATATTATACAGCATAACAGCCTTTTTTAATGGACATTTCAGGAAAGGTGTTGGCTGTCTTAAATAGAGCAAAACAGCTTAAAAAGTCTTTAGTGTTCTGTCCCTCATTGGAAACATGGAGAATTTTTTGCTTTCTGATCACGACTCCAGTAGGGATGAGAGGCCCCGTATGAGCTCCAGTATCTATGGAGAAATGGGAGAAAGTCATAGTAATCTATCTCAAACCCCGGCGGAGAGAAAAGGATGAAAAACAGTTGAGCTTCTTGGATCGGTTTTGCCCCCAGCAAGTGCTTTCTTTTTTCGACCTTGCCAGCAGAGCTGGCCAGTTTGCATATGACTCCCGTTTTTTTTTTTTTCTCAGCTCATCCAGAACCACTCAAGATAAGCATCCAGTCCAGCAAGAAAATGTTTTCACCAGAGGTATGGAGTATGACAGGGAAAGATGAATTTCAATATCAGTAACATCCTTTCTTTTCAAATTATTTGGCAGAAAAATAAAAAAAATGGTCTCCAATTCAAGTTTATTTCATCAGGACAGCAATACTGTCCGGCAGCATAAAAGCCTTGAGCGAGGCCATTTTATGTTTTTTTCATATTGTGTGAAAATATCTGGGAAGGGTTTTTGAAACTCCCACACCACAAAATGTTCAAGGTTCCCAAGCTCTCCCCTTCTTTCTCAATGCCACTATCAGCACATTGCATTCTGCTGCTTTCTCAATCTGCCCTTCTTTCTCAGCTGCATAGCAAATGATTATTAACAGGATCAAAGCATATGAAAAGGCTTCTGCGACAGTGAGGTTGAGCTTGGGGAACCGGGTGAATGAAAGAGATAATGGCAAAGCACTGAATTGTTTTCCCCCTCAATATGCTACACTGGAGGATCTGTGCTTGGTATTGATGGAATCGGGCAGCTGTCTAAATTATTCTAAGGTGAACCAATTTCTGCTGGAGTTTTTTTATTACACAGATTTCCAACGACCAAATCCTTTGTAGTAGTTGACATCTCTGACCAAAACGAATTATTTGATCATGTCACATTAAATGAACAATGGAAAATAGAAATACAAGTTTAGAGAGGTAATGCAAAATGACTTAGACATGACTAAGATATTGAGTAAAATAAAATCCCTAGGAAAAATGAAAACATCATCCTCTGGAAATGAGTTTACTAATATGAAACTTATTGCTGGTCTCACTAAATAAAGCTTAGATCAGATTATCCTAATGGACAGATACATATACCATGGAGGTACAGCATACAACAGTTAAAAACAGCCCGGAGGATTTAGTCTAGGAAAACTTTATGTGTGACAATGTGGATGCTTTTAGACAGATGTTTTTTTTTTTTTTTTCAAATTTATTACCTTCTTTTCTCTTTGTTCTATTCTACTTTTCTTGTACTACTTTTTCTTGTTCTCCTGTCTGCATCATTTGGACCATCTGCTGCTGACACAAGTGATCGATAAAGTGTATCTTATATTGAACATATTATTGAACACTGGCATTGATTTCCTCAGCTTGGACCCTCTCTACTTGAGAGCCTGGGGTCTTGTACTCAGACAAAAAGGTTGGTGATATGTAGGGCTGTGAAATGATTACAATTTTTAATAAAATGAATCACAGGTTTCTATGGATTAATCATGATTAATCACATTACCAATTTTCTCAGTATATTTTTGTGAAAACAAAAATGTTATGACAAAAGACGGATAAATACATTTAACATGTTTTCTTTTTATATTCATAAATAAATAAAACAATGGTGCTGCAACTCAGCAGTTCGTTAGCAGTTGTCTTTGCTATTCCATATGGAACATTAATATAATCTTCATCCTAAACAGAATTCAGGCTTCTTAGCAGCTGTATGGTTGATTAAAACTTTTTTCTTTTATTTCTAAATCAAACAGAAATGATTTGAGCTTCTTATCCATTCTTTTTATAGGATAGTTGCAATTAACCACACCATGACACAATCTAATGCCTCTCAAGGTCCTCTTAGCTAGTCGTTCAGTTGGTCAGGCAAACTAACTTATTCATGTTCTATGACAGTAAAGCTGACCGCTTCTTTTGCACAATGTGTCCTGCGAGTGAAGCTGGTTTGGCACATTGCACTTGAACGCCCCTCGCCGACCGACACATGCTTCGCGTTGCGGTGGTACTTTAGGCTGGTATTACTACTGTGAGACGATAACGTCTTCCCACAGAGTGTACCTATCACCTTGGTTGAGTTGAATGTTCAATCTTTGTTTTTTTGGAAAACGATCTTCCCGTCCAGAAGGTTCTCAGGTTCATCAGAATTATCCATGTTGTTTGTTTGTTTGAATGGCAGCTGCCGCCGGGTTCACACCGGACGCGGAAGCGACGCTAAAGCGTGGCGAAAGCGCAGCGTCAGTGAGCAATTGGCCATCAAAATAATCCATAAACTTTTACTGTCCCTGTCAATCTCTATACCAGCACTCTCTGGATACGTGAGCCAACCATCCTGTGTCGGTAAATGTTGAAGTTTCCCAAACATAAGACTGTCATGGTTTGTTCTGATCCAAGAGAATATTTGAAATGTCACAAATGCAAACTTACGCTCATACTGAGGTGAAGTTGTGTCCACCTAAGGTAAAACAAATTTTAAGATAAGAAAAGAAATTTGCAAATATTTAGAGTTGAATAAGGCCCTGAAAGAAAAAAAAAGAATAGATTTATGGTAAACAAATAATATACAAGTTTTAACCTTGTTTGCCGTTTGGAGGTGCTCTTTTAAATAAATACTGTCATTGACTGTAGGAATAATGGATTCTTTGATATTATATATTGTTACAATATGTGTTGAAATGATAGTATATAATACTGTATTATGTTATATCTCATTACATTTCTTATTTGAATCGTTTATTCAACACCAATACAGCAACCCCGCAATCTAAAGCTATTCATGTCTCATACAAGGAATTCATTTCCCCTCTCCTCAACTACAGATAGATATTAAATTACATGTATGTTATCAATATATAATTCACTTGCTAATTTTACACAAGCAAGGGGATTTTACTTGTCAAGGGCACCACAGTAATTTAAAGTGAATATTTCACATGGTTATTTGATCCCATTAAAAAGTAACTGAAAAATATCTCAGAATCCCTCCCACGTTAAAGCACAAAGCAGGATTAAAGAGCAATGACTCCAGATCAGCCTCGACACATTTCACTGAGCCGTAGGAAGGCATAAGGTCATAAAGTATTCAGAAGAGAAGGATATTTGATAGTCTAAACCAAGCTGAGAACATAAAGTGGTCAGAGGGATTAAACGGTGCAATATCAATCTGGGACCGTACAACACAGTCAGAGTTTAGGTATGTGCACATGTGGAAAGGTTCAAAAACCTGTTATTTAACAGGGAAACCCTATATGGCTGCTCCATGAGGAAATGAGGGAGCTCCAACAGCTCCAATGTAAGTTCAAAGAGATAAAGTGCAATAAGGGACAGTTTAGAGAAAAATAATTTGTATTCAATATTATGCATAGTGTGCACTGAGTTTTTACTCTCCTATATCTCATTACCTAGAGTTGCAGCTCATATGCACATCAATGACATAAAATAAGTAAAACAGTCTAGAGGAGTGGCCGCTGCGAAAAATAATCTTATCACAAGAAGAGACCATTTGAGACCTTTCATGTAATTGAAGATGGGCAGTACAGTATGAGCTGGATGAATACTACAAGGAAATTATGAATGAAATGCAGGCATTTGTACAGCGGATAAAAATTGAATGGAATGAATACTTGTATTACATGATACAGGGAGACTTTATGGAAATATGTGTGGAAAGGTACAGTATATTTTATAATGAGTTTATCTTTTTTGAAACCTACAGTGTAAGTTCAAACTATTACTCTTGTATCAGGAACTACTTCAAGTTGTCCATTCTAGACTGGACATTTATAATTTATAAAGGTTGAACCTAATCGTTTGGCCCCTCGTTCAAATGAATATTTATATTTTGAATAAAAAGTGACAGCTCTAAAACATACTAGGTTTTCACTTTATTACAAGGCTCCGATGTGTGAGTCATTTCCTACATATGCTCAAACTATAACTACTGTAATTATCTGATGACAAACTGCTCAGATTTTTCTCAAATTTCGCTGAAATTCTAATCTATCCATCTATATGAGCCCAGCACGCTGTAACCATTGCAAAGAAATATTTGGTGCTGCATTTACAGCCAATTAAATGGATCAAATTTCATGACAAGGGCCCCTTTTAGAGAGAAATGAATACCTTAGGCAAAGACAATGGGTTCCTGTGCACAACGCTTGGGAGAGGTGAACAATGAAAGACTGGGGGATGGCAGGAAACAGAGAAGAGGGTTATGATTGTTAGATATAGAATGATGTCCTTACACAGCGTACTCATGTTGGCTTCCTGCTCCGGGCTGATTGCAGCAGGTCTCTGAGGGCCTCTCTATACATGATAAGAACCTGTGAAGGACCCTCTGAGAAAGACAAAAACATGCAGAAACAAGAGGGACAAAAAAGGCAAAGACAAATAGGCAGATATAGAGATGCTAAGACATTGGAGGGATGTAAAAGAGGAGTATTATGGTGCAAATAACAAAAAACAAGACGATGACAACAATTCCCGGGCCTGTAAACAATGTTGAGGAAATGGTTCACATTTCAGAAACTAAATCCCTTTATGGAAATGTTTTTTCACAGTTTGTTAAAGAGACATGCTGTTATCTAGAGCTGTGACCTTGCAAATGGTCAAAGAAGCATTAACAGTGGCATAAACCCCCAGCGTTTTCCACAGAATTGATTCAATCTATGGCGGTGGTATGGGGTGCACACGCACAAACGTCTCTCTCAGCCACGACAGATTCAGAGTGACGGTACACAGACCTAAGAGTGAAAGATAAATTCTCGTGGGATAAAAAGAACTGAATTGCCAGCCGCTCTGTGCACATAACAGCAACGGAGCAAAGAACCAAGTTCGAGACATCAGAAGTGGCAGAATTTATGGATCTGTGGTGGGATCAATTATAATATTGTGGGCCACCATGCAGTCTTGTTAATTAATTGGAAAAACTGCCCCTCCCAACTCATCCATTGCAAACAGCAAACATATCCTAAGCTGTCTCTGACAGATTCAGTGAATCTCCATCATTTCAGTGCAATTGACAGTGTCATAAAATGTCATTTGACATGCATCATTTCACAAACATACATTAGAAAAGTTCAGTCAGGAAGACTGCACCATTCCTGCTATCTTTTGGCTCCACCAGCTCATTCTCATCCAATCACAACCTGACAGGCTGACCTTTAGCCAATCACCTGTAAGCTGTCTTTGAATGTTCTCCTCTGTCTCTCTTTTGTCAGTTCAGCACCGCGATCACGGAGTGACCCACCTTTACCCTGCACCCCTCAACTCTAGATGCATGGTCATCTCTCATCAAACTGTCCAATCAGAAACCCTCATAAGATGTCCCAATGTTCGTGCTGCATTCATCATCACAGTCTAGGCACCAGAGGGTAGTCTCCATCATACCCGACGCACCAAATTTTTAGGACCACTTCCATGTTGTTCTATTTCCTTCTGGGACTAAGGTCTAAGGAAAAAACTACTTTCACAATAAATGGTAATTTATTCTAATTTACTCACTAACCTTTTTAGCCTCTAGATTGAACATGTGATGTTGTTGCTATTCACGGAAGTTTCAGTGAACATTAATATGTCTCTGGTGTGTTATTTCACAAAGTAAACAAGAATTACCACCTAGACATTGCCACTGCCACAGTTTAAATCGTCTTTTCACCATAAAAAATCTATAGTTCAACCTTGAGTCCAACTTAACATGCGTTAGACATAAGGTGTGACTGTGACGAGAATCGAGCAAACGGACAAATGGATGGACAACACAAAAACATAACACCTCCAGAATGGAGGAATAACAATAGGAACATGTTGTATGACACGACTCAGCACATTTCATCAAAAACCAAGCTGGTCTGAAATTCAAGTTAAAGAAACAGATTTCTGTAAAATCGCGCTATTTTCCCACTAAAGTATTACTTTTATTCACAGGCTCTCACCATGACTTTTGGATACGATGACAAATAGCTGTATGAGCCTTTGGCATTCAAATACTGATAGATAGTTAAAGATAAATACACATGTGAAAAAAATGGTGGGACTGCATGTGGAAGATATTCTGTCACTCTCTGAATATTCATTAAAAAGGTCAAGTGGCTGTCTTCAAGCAGAACACTTCAACCCTTGTAATTAGCACTATAGATAAGATGAGTCATCACAAAGTGCGACAAGACATCAAAATCCATCAGTGCTGCTCCTAATGCATAGAAATGAAGTCATTAGAACAGTGAGTAAAGACAATCTTCACTGCGTTTCACAGCCTTGTGTTACTCTCCATTCTATTTATAGGATGTTAATCGAATAAGCTTTTTGAAGAGCCATTCGAAATATTCACTACGCACCAATAATGATCAAAGTCACTCGTAGCTACGCTTTTGAGCACCATGAAAGCAGGATCATGAATTTGAGCACTTCCGAGCATAAAATCCAATGGGGCAGCATTGGAAAATGAAATTTTTTGGATAATAAGGCTCACTGAAGAGGAGTTTGCAAACTAACTTGCTGCCAGATATTCTTACATATTGCAAGCGTTTGCGTCAGGTCTGTCAGAAAGTACGACAATTTAGCAAGGAAAGACGTAAACAAATGCTGCACTTTTCAGTGTCCTATCATTAACTACAGTGCAAAAAATAATACCATTAGCCAATTATATGGAGGCTGAGAAACTTGCATTTCCACATTGAAGTCAAAGCTACTTTCTTAATTAGCTCATTAGTTGAGGGAAAGTTGTGGAAGGAAATTGTCATTAAGCAACAGGATTTGCATTACATTGTTCAGGTTTGCAATTATTGTGCCGTTAATATCCTGTATAAATGTGAAGCATTATAAACTGTTACTGCACCTTCAGACACAGTGCTTTACGTTCCCGATTCCCGCACATGTATGCCAGTCTGCCCAGAAACATTTCAGCCCAACCAGCTTCGCATTCCATCAACAGCTGATTTTGTGAGAGACATGCAGCAACAGGACACCCCAACACTGGCATCAGGCGACCGAGGCTTTTAGAGCTGTATCACGTTACAACCTGACAGGGTTTGAGGATTTATAACAAAGTAGCTCCGGACTGATGCGAGTTTTACCCTTTGAAATGACATAATGAGCTCACCCTGCTGCAGTTTATCATGTTATACGAGGCCCACGTTATTTGAAAGGTGAAACTGAGTCTTTAATGAGGGGGATACACCAGATTGTCTGTGTGATTTGATGGGCTCATAAGGTTTTTAATATCTAGGTGAGTTGCAGAGATATAGAAAAAGTGACTAGCACTGACACATTTAAGCATAATTACGCAATTAGTACAAGTTTCCTTAATGACCATCCATGCATGTGGGTGGGGAGATAGTGATGTGGATGAAAAGCTTAGAAGTTCTTTTATTAGTCCAGAACATGTAATGGACGTCCATGCGTGTTTGAAGGGGCATGGACAAAAATTTTTTCTAGAGCTGCTTGAAATGGAAGATACAAACGTGATCTCAGGAACACGAGCTGATATCATATTTATTTTTATCACTCTTGATATTATATAACACAAAATCAGGCCTCTCAAACAGCAACAAAATAACAAACAAACAAAATACACAGGCAAGTGTCGGCCTACTTTGAAACAAATTAAACACAGAACTGTGTAGGGCTATTTGAGTCCTCCCCATGTATGAAATAAGAAGTACCATATTTTGAAATAAATAAAAACATACAGCTGCAGCCTAGTAGCTTAAAAATATATAAGTTAGTTGCGAAATATTAAAACAAAAAGCGAGAGCAGGTCAGACTGAAGGCGAACACAGATACTGAAGCTCGATAGAAACCAACTGCAGCTTCTGCTCTGATTGAGAAGCTGAGGCGCTGATCTCTGACCTCTGTTGGTGACTTAGTCAACCACCAACATGCAAAAGCGTGTGTCACATGGCGAATGCGTGAGAGTTGGTAGCTCTGCGTTAATCTCGCGATAAAAAAATTGACGCGTTAAAATGGGTTTGCGTTAACGCCGTTAATAACGCGTTAAACTGACAGCACTACAAAATACTTAATTTGTCATTAAAGCAATTTCCATTGCTTGCCATCACAATTATTCTTTTTATTTTTTTACATTAGTCATCAACATAAATGTAGGAAATGCTTCATCTAGGACTCACCTCAGTTTATTTTTCACCTTCATGGGGTCTTAAATGAGATATTATATTTCTGGTCAATTTTTTAACTATGTTCCACTTTTCTCTCCTGAAATAGTTTCCACTTTTCTTCTCTCCATCTCCCTGCCAAGCTTTTTAAAATCGAATTTACTTTTGGCCATTTGGCATATGAAAACAGATCTGGCTCCGTGGGGCTTCTGGCAAGAGGTAACAAATCATTTCAGAAAAAAAAGGGACAGACAGTCAGTCCACGAAAAAGAAAGATTTTTCCTTTTGACTTTAGGAGGAAACAATCACAATCTTAGATGTCCAACATAATAACTTGCATTCCATTAAAACATATCTGTTTTCAAACTTCCAGAAACAAAAGTTTGGGTTTATCTTTCTCTCAAGGTTTCATTGGTGCTTGATTATTAGCTGGGTCCTCTTTCTTTGTTCATAGTCACAAAACAATGCATGTTCATTTAAAAGATTGTCTGCCTCCAGCCATTCATTTACATGTGACAATTAACTAGGGTGTGCTGGCATATAAGTGCAGGTTAGGATCTGTGGCATTGACAGCTACCTTTGTGGAAAGAATGAATGAGCTGCAAACTAATGACAATGTGTAAGCTCCTTGATTGAAGGGTTTGCTGTATCCAGTGTCATCCATGAATGAAGATGTCTTACATCCCTTTTAATGGCGACGATCATATCATCAGTGCCACTGCAAGTAAGGGTCATGGACTTCTGCAAGTACTGGCCTTAAAATACTTCAGCTCTTAGATATAGCCAATGTTTACATCTCAACCTAAATGATCACTAGGTACATGGTAAGGAATAACAAAATGTACACTGACTGGGCTTTGATGATTTAATCAATGAATATATACATTTTTTTGACTGATACAAATTATTATTAATAAGGATATTGATAACCACTATTTCACTATGCAGTAAAAAATTATGTCTTTATTCTGCCCAATGAGGACAGTACATTGGGACCACAGACACCAGCCAACACAATTTCTCCTTAGTTGCGAAAACCAATTTTCGAGTCAGGATTGAAAGTTGAAAAACAAATCAATCAGATCATAAAATGAGGCTTATGCAGCTCTGCATCATTTCTTAACTCAGATCAACTCCCTTACCTTCAGTCTCTCCATCCTCCAGCCTTGCCTAATGCAACTCTTTATGTTTTTGGTATCGCTCATTCTCATTATCTCAGCTCTAATTAGTACAAAATTCTGTAACACAAGAAGTATTCAGTTTTCACAAGTACAAAAAAGACAGAGCACATTGCTTCCATTCTTGCCTCCCTACACTGACTGTATGTTAGCTACATTTATTTTTCAAATCCTGATTTTTGCTTACAGGGGATTTGAATGGTTACGCCCCCCATTAGAGCGATCCGCTCCACAAATCACACTGTTTGAGACCAGAGATCATGTAACCAAAGACTTCAGTCTGTCCACAGTTGTAGGTCTAAGTGTACTGGGGGAAGGGAGTCCTCTATCACCGCCTCAAACTGAGTAAGTCAAAGGTCAAGGTCGACAAAAATATTATCCGAAAACACAATTTCACATTCCACCGTGACTGACCCTTTGAGACAATCACAGCATATTGCCTTCACCCTCAATATCCCTCATTACCAGGTTAGTTGGAGTACATGCATACCGATTGCACATTATTCTGCAAATAAATGGGCCAATTTGGAGTGCACATCATCAATAACCGAGCATGTGTGTGGAGTGAAGGCCGGGGAATGGACTCTCATAGATCGAGGGGTACCCAATGCTGTACACAAGAGATGAAAGATTAGCTCAGAGGCTCCCTTTTCAAACTCATCAATAATGCATGTGGTATGGATGTTTTGCTTCTCTGCTTAATAACTGACTGGTTTGCGCGAGGATTTTTCCTGAAGGAAAAATTAGTGTGTGTGTGTGTGTGTGTGTGTGTGTGTGTGTGCGTGTGGCGTCAGATATCTTTGAATCCCAGATGCCTGATATGATATGATCTCAAATGCCTGATATGATAGCCAGAAAGCAGTTTTGAAATTATCAACAAATATGTGGAAGTAAGAAGGAAAATAATATTTTCCTACAACATCAATGAGTTTTCGATGTGTATGTCAGCTTTGAACTGACATTTATATGTCAAGTAATAGGTTTAGACAAACATGACTGATGCTTAGTCTTGACAAATGTCAGAAGTCGGGTATAGAGGAAGGCATTCACCCTAACCTTCAACTTTCAGAGAACTGGCATGTAAACACAGCTGGAAAAACATGTTACAGAGGGTGGGATGAACAGGGTCAGGTTTGGGTGCAGAGGAGTCCCAACATGGCAAGATGGCTACAGAGCAAAGAAGACTCAACCCTCCTGACATATGCCTGAACCAGTATTTTCATTCAGTTAGTATACTGACTAATGACAATAAAAGTGTATAGAAACTTTGAAGCATATGATGGAAAAAAATTGTAAAAGTTTTTCCATCCTCAATTTGCATCATGCACTTTTCAAAGTGTTTCTTGTGTGTAACTTTAGTTACGCTGGTCTGAACCAGTATTTTTATATGCTACAGGCTTGATAAGGGCATGACAGAGGGACGAGCTGCAGTCTGTGGAGACAGGGTGCAGTTTTACGTCCTTTATAAAAATCCCTGTGACTTGTCTTCTCGGGAGCCTTGTGTGCATGATACCATTGACACATTTTTACAAAGCCTCTTACCCCTGAAAACCTTTTGTTCAGTAAAACAGGATTATGAAATCATTTGGATAGCTGTAGGTTGTAAACAAACCTAATGTGCTGTATTATGTGTTAAAAGCAGCTAAATTTGTTGCAGGCAATGTTCTGTCACTTCCTTACCTAGCCTGGCACATCAGCTCATACTACATGAAACCCATTTATTAGTTTACATATGCATGCCTGAGCAGACACAAGGCATGATAAATTAGGACTCTATCGATCTATCTATTTGTTAATTTTCTAAATAGATGGAAGAAACACTTTGAAAAGTGCATGATGCAAACTGTGGATGGAAAGACTTTTACAGTTATTTTCCATCATGTGCTTCAAAGTTTCTCTACACTTTTATCAGCAGTCTTTGTAAACATTGTCTCTGAGGGTCCAAGCGTGCTAAGAGGGAGATTTTAGTTTGTAATTCTGCAGATTAAAAGCTGCAGGAGGAGTGCAGCTCAACTTTTTAACAGCTGCAAACAAGCTTAAGTTTGTGATTTCACATTTGCACCACTGTTAGGCTGTTGAAATACATTTTCATGTCATATGAATTAAAGCCGTTTCATAACACAAAAAAGGGGTGAATGTTAGTAAAAAATGTATATAGCTTCTCTTGCAGCCTTTAAAATTAAGTTTCAAATCAACAATATATATATGCAGTTTATAAAAGAATTAGATCCATTAGACTCAAAGCTCAGTAGACTCACTAAGCAGATTGTTTATGTTGCAGGGGTATGACTGTGCTGTGACTATCCAAACAGAGCTGTAACTACACTGCTGACATATCAGATGTCCTATTTGACGGTAAAGTAAGAAGCATTACTCAGTTGAAAAAAAGTCAAACATCCTTTAGAAATGTTCCATTTTAATTTAATGATCAACTCCAATGCATGAAATCTAATTTCATATTAATTTTCATTTCAAAGCACAAACCACACAGGGGGGCGCAGAGGCTGAACAGCTGAATCTCCGCCTGTTTGAAGATCCGGGCAAGACAAGGTTGACTAAACAGTGAAACAATAGGTGGTCAGACTAAAGGGCATGGAGCAGATCAAGTTGAAAGTCTTTGAGCAGACTCATGGCCAATAAATCTGACATGAAGATTACATGGCAACATGTGGAGTAACTGGATCTATTTTCATAACTCAGGGAGTTTCCCCTCTACGATATTCATGAGTGCTGACTTAAGGTTGTCAGACACTATAACATATTGAAACTGTGAATGTCAATCTTCCTAATGTCCTTATATTATCGTATGACTGCAATTAAACCAAAATTGTAAAGAGTATCTACAAATGAGAAATTGCCCATGAACACCACAGAGTCAAAAGTCACCCTCCTGTACAATAACCCCCCCAAAAAAAGAAAAGAAAACTGATAATATCCAGCAACTCAAATGTGGCTCTGAGCCAAATCTCTGGCTTTGCTAGTTGTTGGCTGTGATTAATCATCCTTTACTTTAGTTAATTTAATATAAGTAACATTAGTGCTGGAAACATGATAACAGGTTAATGACAAATTCCTTCCTTAGGCAACAGGAAAAAAAAGTACTCTTTAAAAGATTTCCAGAAAATATCAATAATTGGCTTATTACTCAGAGCATTTTACACAGTAAATCGACTCCAGCTTCTGATCCCACATTATAGAGACCAGAGAGAATTACCAGGCCTCTTATGGGTTAGGCTGCACATGGGAAAGTACCTTAAATGACACTCTTGCGGTCACAGAGCAATACATTGGAGACAACTTGGTGGCATTATGGAGGAGCAGTGTGCACACAGCTCTCTGTGACCCACAGATCAAGAGCTGGTTAAACGTAATATGTGATTATTAAATAAGACAGAGGCCACAGGAAATCGAACGCTGGTTTGAGGTGAAAAAAGTCATAAATTCATTATAGGAATAAACTGGAGCACAGATTAATCTAGAAACCAGATTGCACAAGTAAGTAGAGCATCAATGACAACGACAGCATTTGATACTTCCTCTGAATAGCCTGAATAAGCAAACTTAAGCCTTACGCACAATAAATATCAACATTCCTCATTGATGAATGAGAGGGTGCTCATGACTCGTCCATATCTCGGCAGCCTTGACTAAGAACTCTGTGAGAACCATGAGGAGTGATGACCTCTTCTCATGCAATTGCACATTCCTGCCTATCTAAGTTGAAACAGGCCTGGGATAACTTTAGCAGGCAGCAAGGAAGGGACTGGGGTCACAGTGTGGTGGAACTTAAGGGATACTGCCACCCACCTTCTGAAACCTTTATGAATAGGCTGCCTAAATCCACAGAGAATGCTACTGGAACGAAAAGGTTCAGGAGTCAACCTGACGTCATTTTACCACTTGACCCTTGTTCCACCAGCAGATAATGAAGAAAAGAAGAAAAAATAAACAGTACACAACAACTGTTTATTAAAGGGAATGTAAAACAAATGTGTTACTCCAGTAAGACACACCTGTAAATAACTGTCACTTTGAATCTGATACCAGTATCAACTTTTATTTCCATCAGGTGGCATTTCATACTCAAACTCTAATATTAATTAATATGTGAATAGTTGAAAGCTTATAAAGGATTGTTGCCAGGCTGCAGTCAAATGTATGACTATTTTAAAAAGTTTTAATAAAGTTTGTGGCTTTAGTGAACTGGTTTGGAGTAATCTCTTATTACTCCAAGGTTTGTTCTGGCTAATGTTAAAGAAATGAAGCAGAGGGTTGACCCCCACATCATTTCATATTGATGTTTCTGACTCCTGTGACTCCCTCAGTGAAATTCACTTTCCCTCTCTGAGGTGCTCTGATGGGAACTCCAACAGCTGCTGGTTTCCACAGTCCACTTAGTAAGGCCTTCAGGGAAAGTCCAGGAGGGGTAGAAAGAGAGAGAGTGATGCAGAGAGGGGCAGAACAGGAGTATGATGGAAATATATGTTCCAGACATCCACTCCCTTTATTGATCTACATTGACCTTGGCTTCGTTGACATGAGGGGCTTCAAGGACACAGCACTATCCAAGCTTTATCTTTTTTTCCACTTGCACAATACATTTCCTGGAAGTGCATTCGTTCTATGGCTTAATTGATTACAACGTTATCAGTGGGGTCCTAATAGGAAAACTTTACATTGTTTACGATTGTAACCAGAGAGCGAGGGCACTTTCAGTGAGCATTGTCGAAGTGGTAACTATAGAGACAAAAAGCTCCGGACACATCCTAATCCATTTAATGAGGACAATCGTAGCAGGGAAATGCATCAATCGATATGGAGAGTGACTGAGAGAGCTTCCATGCATCAACAGCGTGTAATCTTGATAAATCAATACAGTCAATATTCACTGACTGTCAGAAACTGCACAGTGTATAAAACACTACACTTGGCTTCTGTAGCAAAACCACAGGCATCTAAACATGAAGAGAACAAGCCCAGCATAATAACACATTACCAGATTTAATCTGAAGACAAATCTGATAAACTACTGCTCATATCAGCTGATACTGAAGATATAGTTATGCCGTCTGTAGATAAAGGTAACAGATGAAGCATCTTATCTTAAGAGAGTTAAGCTCAAGAGCTAGCTTTATTCTACTGATAAATTATTTTAAAAACAACAGATATATAAATGCAATACTTTTCTTTGGGCTCATACTTTCATAAATGGAAATAAGATATATTTTTCTAAGCATACAAATGGTTTATTTCCGATGGTGTAACAGACAAAAATGCCGTAAAATCAAAGTAGTCGCGATCTTTGCATCTCAAAAGCAGTTGAAGGTGAAAAACATCGTTACTGGGGGAGATGAATAATTAGATAAGTCACCCACATCTATGGGAGCACTTTGCTATATATACACTATACTGATGATGGAAGTCGCTTGGTGGAATCTAAAAACCAGGCTCTGAGATCCATTGTATCTATTTAATTCTCTCAAATTATTTTCACAAATGTGTCTAAATCTGTGTTAGTGAGCGATTCTCCCCAAGTCAAGTTAATCCATACACCTGACAGGCGAGACATCTCCAGGTGCTGATGTACACAGCATAACTGCAAAGGTGTGTTTTGGAATGGTCACAATGCAGGCCATTTTGAGATGTCAAATGTTTGTCAAACATCTCAATGCCAGGAAGAGAGCAGTCTGCATGCCAATTACAGGAATGTCAACCATAGCAATGTTTGCACAGCTGAATGTCCACCATTCAACCATCAATAATTTAAGAAGGTGTTTCCAAGAGTTTGGCAGAACTCAAACCCACCGGCCATGTGTCACCACGTCCAGTAATTCAGACTACGGACTTTGATGTAGCTCAATAGTCTGTACATGCTCTCGATGAAAATTTATTGGGTGAGTTTGGCACTTATGTTCTTCATTGAATGCTGAATGTACTGTCAAGTTTGAGATTTGCAGTATGATGTCTTATTTAAAATATTTGCATGTTGCGCTTACATTTCATTGCATTTTTTGACCAGACATCCATATTTAAAGTGACATTTGGACCTGTGGAAGTAGATCTGCCGGCACACACTACCAAATTAAGCTGTTACGAGAATTAAAACATAACTTAAAAGACATTAAAAAATAATCTACTTGGATTCCTGAATGTGCAACAACATCTTCATTATAACTTCCTAACATTATGGCTACTACAATAAAGGTCTGATTTTACAACTGCTGCTATCATATATTCACGGATACTTTTCCCAGACACCACCACCCACCATCTCCCAGCTCACTAATTAAGTTCCCCAGAGGAAAGCAAGGAAAGATGTGGATTCCAAACCTCCTGAGCACATTAATGATGGCACTATCAGTGAATCAGCATTTAGAAGATAATGATGTAAAAAACAAGCCCCTCAAATCAACTACCCCCCTAAAGATCCTCCTGATCCTCCGTGATAGCACAGGGCCTATCAGTGGGAGCCTGTGAACAGAGGTGTGTGTGTTTGCTGGCCTGGACTCAAAAACCAAAGCGCTTGCAGGTCCAATTATGCCCCAGCCTTTTCAAAGTCAATTTAAAGACAAATGTGGGATTTTGCTTATTAGAGCTTGGAATCATTAAAGATGCACTTGCCCCCCCTAAAGTTCGAACAGAATACTTTAATACCCTAAACGTTTGCATGTTGATACAGTGGAAGGTTGTAGTTATTAATTACTTGGTTTTAAATACTTATTGACAAATTATTAAATGGCACCTATCACTGATTAGTTCTGCACAATAAAATGTTTCTAGAAAATCAATCCATAAGTTTTTATATAGCTCTCCCATATACACCAGCTTTTTCATATTTGGGTTATTGTAGTTTAGAATATTCTAAATAGAATACAAATTACATTTCTTAAACTACACATAAGTACATGGATATAAGTATGAACGTTAAAATCCTGTCTTGATGTGGTAACAACAACTGTATTTTTGCAAGGCACAACAGTCAACACTGAGCAAATATCAGGGGAGGAGGAAAAGGACTGGGAAATATGTTCTGTCAATTTAACTGAATAGTAAAGCAGCAGCAGCCAAGCTGGCATCAAATGCAGAAAGATTTACAGAGACAACACAGCAGTCCCAGTCATCAATGCAGAGGCAGTAATAACCATCTAAACAGAACAAAAACAAGGCATGTCCAGAAATAGCTGCGATGCTTTGTAGGCAACGTGACTCTAAGATTTTGAAATAACTTTGCCATTAAGTCAGAAAGTATGAAATAATTTTCCTGAGGGAGAAGATGAATCTATTGTAAAGAAATACACCATATCAACTGAATCATTTTAACTTAGTTTGAAAGAAACTCCCAGAGAGTAATATAATGTTTTCACCGCGCAGTATTACCCTCAAAATGTATAGTTTTATCATTGTAGAATATGCAAGAAAAATGTGCAAAGACACTCTCTTGACTTCTTCCTCGAGAGTTCTCTATGTAAACTGAGCTGTGGAGATTTTGTTTAAACTGTGTTCTGGAAAGACCTACCCTAAATTAAAGACACGCCCATAGGAGCTGTGTTAACAGGGTGAGGTTGCTGAGCAGTTTGGCAGAAGCACAAAGGTAATGGTTGCAGAGAGAGAGATTTATAGAGTGGCAGGCACAAAGAATAGACAAACCGACAATCTGAAAACACACAATATGGCCTTCCAGTCTCGCTGTGCAAGGATAACTAACCCTTTGGATGACAGACTAAGTCTCCCCAAATATTATGTTGAGTCACAGCAATCAGAATGAACAAGTCCTAACCAGTCTGCCAGTAAAAAGCCAGATTGTAGATGATGATATTTCAGTCAAAATTGTCTTTTTCTTTGCCTTGTGGAAGTAATGTTGAAGGTGTCACTGTAAATTTCAGTTTTTACATTGTCATGCGGTGCTGCCCAATATATCTCAAGTCTCAATGGGCTTTATAGGCCCACAACAGCAACACTTCACAACCAGCAGCAGCTTAAATAAGCAGTAAGAAAAACTAAATGTAAACTAGTCTTTTTCCGTTATTTTGTAGCGTAGCTCCGAGAGACGTTAGTACAATTGGAGTATTTAGTTTAATGTACAAAGAGATTGCATAACGGTATATATGATTAGTTTTAGAGCGAGAATAACAAGAAACTTTTGGGCTGAGCTTACCTGCCAGGCTGTGTGCCTTGCTGTCTTGACTGTTACAGGTCTGAAGGAACCAGAACACGCAGATTCAGATAAAGCCACAGGGCATCCTCCGACTGCAGCCAGCTGTCCTGAAAACAAGGGAGGAAGGAAATGTCAGCTCCTACTTCTGACATAGTCACAGTTACAGAAAACGGGTACAACCAAGAGTCACACAGAACAATTTCTAATAATTATAATTCACTAACATTTTAATTATATCCTAAAAAAAGTGAGCATAAAGTAACGATATCTTTACAATCTGTGAGACAATATTAAGTTTGGAAAAACTGACACTGTTGATCAATTATTTATACCTCCTCATGTGCCTGCGTAACCTATAAGCTTTATATTGATATATATATTGGACTTTTGTTATATTGCTATTGACAAAAATAAAATTGCAATGATAATCGGTATAAAGCCCTAATGAAAAGCAAAGAGAGTGGAAATATAGGCAATTGGCAGATTGCATGTACGGAGATTGCTTACATAACACAAAGGACTGTGGCATGGAAAGGCAAAGTTACCAATGGTTG
Organism: Platichthys flesus; assembly: GCF_949316205.1. Lineage (NCBI taxonomy): Eukaryota > Metazoa > Chordata > Actinopteri > Pleuronectiformes > Pleuronectidae > Platichthys > Platichthys flesus. The sequence goes on along the minus strand of NC_084950.1, from coordinate 21,471,163 downwards.
GGGTGAAAGTAGTCAGTTATCTTTATCTATCAGTAAAACTGGGGTCTGTACCAGTTTGCTTCTTGCTGGGTTGGTCAGCAGATTCTATTTGATACACAACTAGTTTGCATTATCAACAACAGTATTAGCATCTAAGTGAGAGAAGGAGAAAAAACATTCTCCTGATCAGGAAATTATGCTAATATTCTGAAGTATTTAACTAAAGGTTGAAGCTAAAAGAGTTTTTTTTTTGTGAAGCGACCATCTACAAGGCATCAGGCAGAGAATGAGATGACAAAAACACTACTCATGTAATAGAATCGAAAATATTCACTTAACCCTGCCAAAAACCCAACTGTGAGTTAATAATACCAACAGACTAACGAACCATTCCAAAAACATTCTCCACATCCCAATTCTCATGATAAGCATGAGTCATCAGAAATTAGACATGAACCACTCCCCTGGCCTAAATTCATTCCTGCAGGCAGCGCATTCTCACACTGTAGACTGCTCAGACAAAAACCCAGCTATATAAGGAATTGTTAGAACAGAGCACAACAAGTGGCTCTCAACTATATGAGCCGAGGGTTTAGATGAGGAGTCTGATTACACTGAAGGCCGGTTTTATTTTTTGTTTAAAGGGTGTCCACTAAATAAATTTTTACTATTAATTAAATAAATAAATAAATATGAATAGAGTAGAGCTAAGGTAATTCTCTCCTGGGATTCACTTCAATGCTGGTTTTAGCCATAACTTCCTCTCAATCAAATTGACAGTGCACTACAGTATTTCTTCACAGGCAGATAGCTTAACAGCTTTATGTATCCCTTAATGGCAGTCAAGCATTGGTAATCAGGACAGATAGAGAGCTGAGCATGTCAGGCTGCTACTGTGTTGCAAACTGTTTTATTGCATCCCGACAGCAGCGATGCAGTTGGCACCCACTCGCTGAGCTGCCTGTGTTATAACGCTCCACAAGCTGCTGATAGGAAGCCACAATGGACAGATTTAATGCACAAGTTAGGTCAAAAGGAAGTGAGATACAGAGGTTGAGATTTAAAATTTCACAACTTAAGCTTCGGACAATTTAAATGCACTCAAGCTCAAACAAAGGGTGCATTTACTTTTAAACTTTTGGATTTAGACATTTGGATTATTAGGTTCAGAGTAGGTCCTGGTGTAGAAACCAGTATTTAATTTGTTTGCAGTGTGAACATTTTTTGGGGATAGTTCTGACTTTAGAACCATATGTAGAAAGTTGACAGTTAGTGTGTGCAGACTAAGTGGGCTGGCAGGCCACAGGAGGGGCAGCAGACTGTTGTCAATGGTCCATGGAGCATGTCTTCAGGCCAAGACCCTATTCCCAAGATGATGATGACAACCGAAAGTTCACCATGACCTTTACAACGGCCTGGAAAGTTGGACATTCCAGACAGAAAAGGAAAATGTTTTAGAGGTGCTTGGGCTGCAAGGGAAGAATATGTAATGCCATAGTTCACATCCAACTTCTACATACTTCCAATTACATTAGGTGTTGTGACTGTGAGTCAAACAAGTGGACTGCATCTGAAAAAATTGCAAATAGACAATCAACAAAAGACATACTTGTCTCATCCAACTTCACCAAATATACACCAGCCATGCCAGCTCTACACAAAAGGGGTAACGTCATGACCAAAGCATCTTCAGGAATATTCAGCAAGGGTACTCGTGATATAATATTCACAAAGAATATGTGTGCTAGTCAAACGATTAGACAAATGACTGGAATGAAGAGCTCTGAAGTAGTACACTAACCATGATGTCATCATTGTACATTTTTGAGCCAGGGCAAGAAAAGCATTTATGCTGATCCAAGAGCCAAGAACTTGCATCACATTCAGATGGCAATAGTCTATATTTAAATATGATTCTGCACAGGGTCAGAAAAGGAGACTGACGTCTCTCGGAAACATGCTACTTAACAAGCCCCCTCTTTGTATTTTGTCTTTACAAGGCATGTTCCTCTTTCACTAGAATTTATATTAACTTTATCAACTCCATCCACGTTCCTTTAACTCTTCAACTTTCTCTTTACGTCTCTCCATATGGTCTTCCCACAGTTCAGCTCCCAGGGTGGGCAGCTGGCTCTATATCAGACATATCTGAGGACAAAAGGGAAACTCCAGATTGTCGTGGCGAGGGCAGCCACCCGTGGCAATGCTCAGCGGTATTCCGGTTGTTTATGGTTGGCACTAATTACAGAATGACAGAATAACCAAGTTCAAGAATCTCCAGTTGGTATAAAGAAAACACAGAGCTGGTTTAGACAGAGGTAGACAGACTGAACATAAAAACTGTATCCACTCGTAGCAAGCCAGATAGAAGTGATGTAAACTCAACAGAGTGACTTGAAGACATCACTCAGGATCAAGCTCAAACTCCTTGTGGAAGCCTGTCTGCTTGTGCAGAGGCACAATGTTGCAGTCTATTGCTAATCCCAGAGCATGCCTCAGTTTGTAAATAATAGAATAAGGCAGTTTTGATCATTAAGATGATCTCCTTCCAAGATCTATATCTTACTTTACAATCACTAAAAAGGCAGCAAAATACTTTAAAAGAGCTTCAAAATCGAGGGGTTTTGCAAGGAATCTTGCACTTGAAATTGTTATGACCTGAAACACTGGAGAATTGGAATCTGGAATACAATTCATCAGCCACACTGAAACTGAATTTAGGAGATTAAAAGAGTAGTCTGACACAATGGGAATGGGTGTATTCCCTTAATTGCTAAGCACTATTCTTTCATGCATGTACAATATATATGAGGCTACAGCTACCAGCCAGTCGAGCCAGGCACTCTCCCAAGGCAACAAAAACAGCCATCAGAACATCTAAATCGCAATATTATATCCAATTTAATCTGTACAACAACACCAGTGTGCAACAGAAAAGTTTTACTGATTAGGGTTTCTACTTGCTGTTGACTTTAAGGCTCACAACACTCGGTACAAAAAAACTGGAAATCTGAGAAAAACTCTGAAAATAACCCAGTACAAAGTTTTTTATAGATGTCAGATGTAAACAAACAAGATATTTACCGAGCATGTAAAGTTGTGTTTCATTATAGATTGAAATTGGAATCGTAGTTTATGGGCAGGTCACTATAGAAAGCACATTAAATTCCCTACTATCATCCTAACCTTACTTCTCCATCTATCCAGTCACACTTCACTGTCAACGAAATTATAGTACAAACTTGAAAGAAAACTGCGGCTTCTGATTTTGCAATAGAATCACTAGATCACTATTATTTTGAGTAGGCCAAAAATATGACAAATTGGTAAAATACCTCGTTTATATATACACTAAAACACACTGTAAGGGCTGACCTAATTTTGTACGATATATTTGCACTCGTCGTAAATCATTATATCCACAACACTGTTTAATTAAAGCTCGTTATGAGGAAAGTCAGCCTGATTGATATGCATGTCCTCCTTCCTGTCATGCTTTACACTGAGCCTAATTCTTGCTTATACTGCAAAAAGTAAATTAACATGTCTTGTTAAGTAGCTGACATGCAATAGGGGATTCATAGAGGCGTGTGCAGAAGAGATAGCTTTTAATTGAAACCAGAGAGTGTTGGTGGATGTAGGGCAGGTAGATACTTGTGTCTGTGTAGGTTTTAATTCAAAGCTTGGATCATTTTGGCTCCAAAATATTATTTTCTCTACTGATAATGACAGGAAATAAATGTTTAAAATATAACCCATTATATAATGACAGTTTATGCCGCATTTCAATTATTCTGCAAGTTCCAGAAATTGTTTATCAGATGATGTCAGAGCTGGTCAACAATAGTATTTTCTCAGTGAACAGCCTCTCTCACTCGAAAACATCTTGGATCCCTCTGCATTCTTTACAATTCACAACAAATGAACCTGTTTCACAATTTCAATGCAAGGAGCGATAACACAAGCAGAGAAACATTACAATGTGAGAAAGATTATCATCTCCCAAACATTCCTCCCACTGTTCTCTCCACCCCTGAAGAGCTAGCATGCTTTTCTGACGCAACAAGAAATGAGCACAGTGCGGAGAGTCCTCTGATCTGTGCTGAGTCCCCATCACGTGTCGGTGCAGGTGTTCTACTCCAGCACTCGCCCAGGGGGAAGATGATCTGCTGGCACAAGGGAGAAACCTGCATGCCAGAGTAAATACATGTGTGTATGTTCTGGTAGGGTGATGTCCACCTAATTGCTATACAGGAATATTAAGGTTTTTTTGGATGGAGTCATTGGTGATCAGCCCACTCCTAATCTAGAATATATATTTTGTCGATTTACATAACTGCACTTCTTCAACAAAGAAAACAAACAGACTTTCCGCCTTTGTGTGAATGGTGCCAGAGAAAACCCTAAGGAGAATATAATACTGATGTTTGAACATTGTATTTTCTCTTTTATCTTACAATATGCCGTCCAAGTAATGAGAGCAGACATCATAAATTGAACTGAATCCTGAATCTTATTGTGCTGTGGAGCCTCATGCTTATTGGCTAGTTTCTGCACAGCCACTGTTCCTGTCAATCAACAGTCCTCTGGACCATACTGCTGCAAACTCCTCCTCTTCCTTGTCCTCCTCCTCCTGTGGCCCAAATCAAATGGCACAATGCCAATATCTGGGCAGGAAACCCATCTGCTAGCACAACCACTCACTCACGCACACAGAAGTTGCACATGTAAATAGTGAGTTCAGACACCAAATCTTCAAACTTTGCTCACATCATCTCAAAAAGAACATCTGTTTTTAGAATTTCTTTTAAATGGACGTGCTGTTTTTCACATCATTCCAAACAGTACCTTCACTCTCGTACCCCCCCCCCCCCCCCCCACCAGTCTGCCAGCCTGATATAGCTGTGGTATGAGTATTTGTTTTCTTGCCATTTCAATCTTCATGTGATCCACATCTTGTCAAGCACCAACAACAACTTACTTACACAACCAGATGGGAGTTACTGTTACAAACATAATGCATGAGCTTATATTGCTGATGAGATCATAGCATGGCTTGACTGTGTGTCTATCAACAGGCTAAAAGGAAAGGGGGGTCAGTAAATTGAACAGGTAATTTGAGCTGTGCCTTCACTCAGCTGGGTCACTTGAAAATGGGGTGAGTCGACAAATTTAATTTGAGCAGCACCAACAGGATTATTTGCGGAAAAGAGTTTTGCTGTGTCAGGCAAGGTCAGTCAGTGGATGTTTGTTTACAAGTGATGAGGTGTTGAATTCTGGGATGCCTATTCACCACATATGTTGCAAAATGTCTAAACCACCTTGGAATGCAGACTGACAAACAGTTTAAGGTACAATTGTTAGTCTCTTTGCAAGTAAATTTAATGTTCCAGTTAATCTGTGCAGACCAATTCAAATTTTGTTGTTAGCCCAATATAGAATGAAGGAAGCGTTATTTCAAAGATGAAGCATTCTTTGTGACAGCCGACTTGCATAACTGAACTTGAACCTTATTTTGAAAATCAAGTATTGGACATCTGTAAGGGTTGGGTACTGCAATCCTACCAACCAGACCGAATCACGAAGCAGATATTGGTTTTTCATTTTGGTGCCTCGGCTCTGTACTGAAATAGTTGAACTGCCTACAGACAACATAAACATCCCCAGACGTGCCTAGTTAACACTTTGACAATTGATGACGAGTTTTATTCATTGTGTGATTTTGATATGTCAATTTGTTAAGTGTTTTGCACTTATTTATATATTAAAATTAAGTTGGCTTTAAAGTCTTTACAGTTAATATACTGGATTTCAAATTAAAATTTTTCATTTCTTATTGTTGACCTTCATTTTGTGCTTTTTTTAAAAGAAAAAAATGATCAGTTCTGGAAACATTTAGGCACCGGTAACATTTTAACAGTATCGATTTGACACCAGTATCAGCAAATCTAAACAATTCCCTATTTAACCAAAGCATTTGATTGATGGTGAATCCAAGTTATCCCTTTGAGCTAATGCATGCTAACTACAAGGTAATGTAGCCACACTATAACGTTATGATGTATTTCTGTCCACATTTCAAGACAGGTCTTAACAAAATGTTCCCAACAGCCTAATTCAAACAAAGCCGAGGCACAGCAGTATTTAAAGTCGGACCTGTTCACTACTGAATAAAGACGAGATTAGAAAATGCCAGAAAAAGACGAGGGGTCTTACTGTAGGAACAAGAGATAAGAAACAGAGCTTTTGAATTTGAATAGAAATAAGTGAGTCATGTTGACCTAGTTAAGCTTTCAGAACAATGGAGGAAGCTTTAACACATTTGCAGTGTCAGGAGGAACCATTATTAAGGGTGGATTTGCAGAGAAGCACCACACCCACAGCCTCCATCTCTCTCATCTGTAATTTATGAGACTTGTAAAGATGCAAATTAAGAAACAAATTCAATACTTACACTCTACATCCTACATCCTTACAGAACATATCCATGCATCTAAAGGATATTTTGCTAAATTTTGCTCCAAAAAGCTGTCTATAAGTTTTCTTCTGCTGGTACAGTTGTGTAACTGATGGTATTCAATACCGAACAAACATACAGACTCACATAACCCGCATCCATAACCTGCCACACTTCATCCTGAAAGGTTGATGCTTCAGATAAATCGACCAGATAGCACTAAGGTACACAAGTAGCCCCCTGTCTAGGCCCGTAATCTCCAACACCAGGGACAGATCAGTTTCACCATGGTAAACATGTCCTACAGCAGCAAGGTATGTCTGAGCGATTTCAGCACAACACGTAGCAAGTTATTTAAAGATACAGGCTGAGTCCAGCAGAGTTATCGAGGTCAAAACTTGGCCAAAAGCAAACTTTGTGCTCTCAACACATTTGTGGCAGATAGTCTGGTTTTGACCCCCACCATAGACACAACCAATCACAGAGGCCTTGCCCTAACTAAAACAAATACTTATGTAGATAGATCACAAATCCTGCCAGGGAGAATTATCTGTCCATATATGGAGTTCAATACAACATCATGGCAATACAAATGTTAGAGATCATGTAAAACTTTTTTTGAAAATCCAGAGAAACAACTGAAGCACAGATATGGCTTAATAATAAAAAGGTATAGCAAAGATCCTTCCTTTTTTCACTTGACAAGCTTTGTCAGGAGAGTTTTCTAGTTCCCTGCCCACCGGAAAAAGTTGGAGATGTAGCACATGTCTCCAGTGTTACCGTCAATCAGGTTCTTAGACAGTGCGACTCAAATCCTGCAAGAGCAGTAGCCACTGAACCAGAAAGTCGTCAGAACTGACCAAGATCAAAAGCCTAACTGCAGTAACACAGGTGATAGAGGAGATATTTTTCACCTGCTACAGAGATTAATTTGGACAGTGTTGAAAACATAAAGTGTTCATGTGCAGGTGTGCACACATGCTGGGTGGGCTATGCATGCGACTGCATGTCACTTCATTTTCAGTGTTGACAGTGATTTTTATTTGTATTTCATAGTTATTTGCTCTAGTCCATATTCATCCACATCCGGATATAATCACCATAAATGCAGAACATTGGGTCAGAGTTTCAAGGCATCTTTCTTCTAAATTAAACTGGAAACCAGGTACATCCAGGGATTTTGATCTCCCACCACATATTCGTAGGTCTTTGGCCGCCTCAGGCTGTGCACTGTCTCAGACATAAGGGGGTATTAGAAGTTCAGATTGCAAAACTCTCAGAAAGAAAATTTTATTCAGACTACCTTTATATTTCATGTCAATAAAGTAAGCCATGATTAATTAAGATCTCAAAGGTTAAGAATATATTGCAAAGTTACCTTTAAAGATAATGCCATTCATTGTAGAAAAAAAGGCTACATTATCTACGATCTAATTTAGGCATTATATAATCTTTGATGGTGGTTTGGGACTTTTGACATCAAGAACCCAATGTATAAAAACATTAAATCAAAATCAAAATATCTTCACTGAATGTTGTGACTCAAGAAATTGTCAAGTTGTTAAGTGATTAGACTGATAGTCAGGATGAATGGCCATTTTGTTACCAGTCCATTTGCTGTAGCAAGATGACTTGATTTTGAGTATGACAGTAATGCTTGCTAATGGGTTTGTTCAAAAGTGATGCTCTTGAACTGTTTAGTCTTTTAACTGTATATCAGAAAGACTAAAAGACCAACATGGTTCATTTCCAATATTCATTGAGGAAAGTTTTTAAATATCAAGAATTTCAAATAAACTTTTGCCTGTTTGTTTCAGCAACAGCACCTCCTGTACTGGACAGAGGAATATCCACCATTCAGCTGTTTTTCCATTCTCTGTTTGTGGGACTATAAAGTTGGAGCTTCTGTTGAAGAACTAATAGGCTTTGTCTTTGTACATGAAATCCACTTAGACTTCAAATAATGATTGATACAATGACAATTTACATAAAATGTCCCCATCTGACATGACATGACATGGTTGACTTGAGTTACCAACACAACCGCCTTGTTTGACTTGGATGCTTCTCCAACTAAGAAAACCACAACAAACCTTATATGTATTTTATCATTTAATATGCAATTGATTCTTTCTCCATTTATGCCTTCTCTAATAAAATACTCATGAGTTTTTGGGGGGACAAAATGCCATAGGAATGTGTTAAATACAAGAAGAACCAACATCACAACATAGTTCAAGTTGACTGCTCTGTTAGTTGGCTGTAGCCTGAGAAAATACAGAACTTATCAAGCTTGGAATGTATCACAGCTGGACGGACCCTTGAAGGAATCTCCTCTGGTTTCAGGGTCAGAGAGTCTACTTGAGGACAGATTGTATATGTGTGAAAAAACATTCAAAAATGTGTCCCCAATCATTAATACTTTTGAGAAGTTTAAATAAAATAAGTGAGCTGACTTTGCCCATAGCCAAAACCCACAATTATCTTTCATGTTCAGTCCGAACCCATATAAGTGGTGTTGGAGCCAGGTTTGTGGATGGTCTCCAAGCCAGGGTGAAATGACAGACGTGAAATGACATGAAGATAGCACAGCATTCAAAGTATATGCTGTCAGGTAATCTTCCATTAGACTTTCTGCTAAGCACCTAAAGCAAACAGTCAATGTAATGTCTAGTAAGACCTAAATGAGTCAGCTATTAGCCATGCATTAACAAGACACTGTAAAAAAAATGTACAAGTAGGAAGACAGGTGAGGTGTTTCAAAGACCTCAACCATGAAAAGTCCTTAGGTTACCACTGGCTCTGCCTATGCTTTTGTATAGTGGACCTCACAGGATGATGATGATGATGGTGGTAGTAGTTGTCTTTCCCATACCCACTTTTCAGTTCAAACAGAGATTATCTGACACCACTATAACTCTGAGTCCAATAGTTTAGGCCGAATTCTGTCTGCTCTGTGAGAAGGAGAAACATTCACACTTGTGAATGGACAAAGTTTGTTGAGAGGTGAATGGCAGCATACAGCTTTAAGCCAGAGTTCAGTCATTAGAGTTATCATCCGAGCTAATAGCTCTCATTTGTATGCAGAGCAAACTAAAGCAGTGGTTCAAACCCTGGTTGGGATAATGCATCGTAACTTATTCATGAACAGCAATTAGTATTGGTTTGTTTAACTAAACCTATCATGACTAAGTTGTTCGTAGGTTAGAGAGAAGCATATTCACTACAGGCCGGCGTGCCTTTATGTTACACATTTCATATGAGCCATTACTAAATAAAAACCTAACCCAGCTAATAGCTCATTGGATTGCATTTTCAAGATCCCCATCATAGCTAATAGCTTATCAGCAGAGCAATAGCCTTGACATACCCAGACAATGTTTACAAAGTCAACATTTCTTTAAAAGGTCAAACTGAACATGTGACCATTTATCAGCTCTCTTCACACAGTGAATAAATAGCAGGGCAACAAGGTAAAATAAATTCAAGACGCATATTGCCATTGCCAAAAGTATTAGACTCATATCACAGTTTACAGTTTTAATGCATGTTTGACCTTATGTATAAAACCTGTTACTGTCTGTTGTAAACGCAATGCAAGTTCTTTTTACAGAATAAAAACATCAAATACCAGTACTTTCCTTAAACACAACCTGATGAATTTATTCAGCGAATCAGCATGTAGTTTACAGGTCAGTTGATAAAACATGGCTTCAAGTACAAAATTATGTCTGAAGTTATTTTAGGCATAATTGTGGGTCAAAAAGTAATTTTGGGGGATGAATGGTTTTTACAAAATTGATGTCTGATGTTATCTCCTTAAAGGGATAGTTCACTGAAGTGTTTGAATCCACAAAACACTTTTGGAGTTTCATGGTTAAACAGTGTTGCTGCGTCTTTTATGAGCTACTCTCCTGAGTTGTTGGTTTATGAGAATTTGCAGGGAAACTCAGAACGGATTATTTTTGTTGTATCTGTTTTTCATAGTTTGAACTGTATTGAACTGAACTGTGTTGGGCTTGTGGGGGAGACAGAACCGGACTTTGTATAAATAAGGATTAAACTCTAAAATGTTTAGATTGTGGGAGACACACACGCACACTCTCCCCTCTATTTTTTCTAGTGTTCTTCTCTTTACTGTTCCAAATGTTGGTGTTTAATAAAACCTATAAATTCCCCCCACGTTCTCCCTAAATCACTACACCCGACTTTAAAAAAACAAACAAGGCATGAACCGAACTGTGGTTCAAAAACCGAGGTCCCAACCGAACAAAAAAGGATTTGGAGTATCGTTACAGCCTTAATCTGTTCCACGTAGCTTTATTACAGTGAGCTAATATTTGGGTCATTGACAAAGAATTACAACACATGGAAACATAACCAACTGTGCATGCCACCAAAAAAAAATTATAATTTGAAAGCACGTTGCAAGTACTGTTAACTAAACATGATCATAATTAAGATGTAATTAAGACCTATGAAAACTATTTTAACTTAAAAAGAATAAAATTCTGATAATTGTATTTTAGATTTTTTAAGACCCTGCAGAAACTGTGTACCAGCAGTCAGGGCCAAGTTCCCTCCATTGCTTCAAAGCACAAGCTGGAGCACAAACTGGAGCCCAGAGCTTTAGCTCCAGGGGATTAATTTAATTTGTTCTGACATCTTCCCACCTGGATGGCTCAGATGACATTACCCTGACTTTTGGAAGGTGCAATGTTATTGCCTAGTAACTGTAAAATGTGCTCACTATAAGCCATGACCTGGGGCTGCCAACACAAATCATATCAGGAGCAGAGATCCAAACACAAAATGTGACTGGGCTCCAGGTCTGTTTTGATTGCAGGCAGAGCTGAAGTTGTAGACATGGCTTCCAGCCCAAACTGCACTTTATCAGGCTCCAATGACCTTCTAAAACCTGGGATATTTTGCTTAAGGGGCCACTACATGGTAAAATACCTTTTGGTGTGAAAGGATAACAGTGTTGTTCACCACAAAGAGGGTCACATTTGAGAAATGGAGTGGTAGAGTTGGGAGATGTAAAGTTATGTTGGTGCATTGTGTCGAACTTCTGTGAGTCTGTGAGTGTGTGTGTGTGTGTGTGTGTGTGTGTGTGTACTCCTTAACCTCTAAGTCACACCTGTTACCTAGCTGAAGCCCTAGCTCAGGGCAAGGGGGAGAGGTCAAGGGTCAGAGAGTCACATGACACTTCCGTCACAGATCAGTTTCAGGACCAACAAATTCACATTGACTCTGTCAACCGCATAATTATCTATTATTTTTATCACTTAATTTTATCCAAAACAATTATTTGATTTATATTTTTCCTAACAAACATTACGCACATAATAGGCACATGATGCCTTCAGTCCCAAATTATAAGTCATCTGACGAGATCTCAGCTAGCTCTAAATGTGTAACAGGAAAACTAATAATACAGTTAACTGGAATCAGTTATGACAGGGTTCGAATGTGAGGTGATAACTATTTTCATTTCTGAAACATGTTTTATTTTTTCATGCTCAGTTAAAATATTTTGAAACCAGGTACTTACCTCAACTGTATGTCTAGCACTTTATGGTAATTGCCAGCACATTACAGCAATGCCCTAAAGTAGACTGCACACATATGACTCATTGGACCTCCTTGTTCATGACTATTGTATTGTTTCAGTATCGGTTTGAGATATTTAAGAAGATATCAGTCATTATATCATTATCGTGGCAAGTCTTCCTTAACAAATATTGATAGGCCTCAGTCCAGGTGAAGGTTTGGGACTTTTTGATCTTTAAGGCAAACAGAAACTTCTTTCTTGCCAACTCACAATGTGAAGCGACAGATTTTTAACATCTCAATGTATTGCTATTTCACGATACGCCTCCAGGCCAATGAGTAACCTATTCAAGTCTATTGTAATGGTAACTGTAATTTACTTTGTCACATTTATGTTATTTTTACCTCACTCAGAGTTTGTCCTGGGTACCTGGAGGATTAGACTGTGTGGGTGTTATCATTCAAAATTAAAAAAAATTAAACAGGTTATTGTTTTTAATTGTGTACACAGAATTTGGAAAGAAGAAAATGTAAAATAAATTTCAACTGATGAAGTGAGCCAAAATCCTTATGGGACTCACTTTTAACTTCTACGTCCTGAAGTAAACCTTGTTATTGCTCTTACTATGTGCCATTCACAATAACATTGGTAAAATAAGACTTGAATGGATTTAAACTGAACTTTACCATCTGAGACGTGACAGCGTTTGGCTGCTCACTAAAATGTTTTTGTTATTTGCAGTTAGATGTCTGTACAGCTGTACATTGGCTCAGTCAGGTGACTGAATTACTGTAGTGAGTTGATTACGCGCGCGAAACCAATTTCTCTGACAGTTAACCTTTTTTTAGATTTTTCGTGTTCTTTGACCTCACCATCTGTGACAGGCGTCGTTCTTGGCTTTTTGACAGAATTCTCCATTGTTAGTTTTTGCTGTAAAGACGTCAGGAGACGAAAACTCATTCTTCTTCGTCATGAATACATTTTCACATTTTTACATTCACACGACTACATAACTGTTCCTACATTTACACCTTCTGTCCAATCTACTTCTTATTTTCTGAGCTCCTCTTACAGAGACGTCTGGAAACACTTCTGGCCCTGTTTTAGTTTGCATATTGGTACTGCGTTGTAGTACTGACGGAGAAAAACTGAGAAGTTTTGAAACTATCAGTCACCTGCATTTGCTTCCTGATTGGTTGTTATCTTTTCTTATCTTACCTAACCTTTACCAGCCGTGAAGGCGAAAAGTTATAAACACTGACTTTTAGTGACAGTTCTATCATGTTGGGGAAGAAAAGAAATCCAAGAAAATGAATTCTTACTCTTATTTTTCACCATTGTTTTTTCATTCATAGTTTTGCTTTAAATCTGCTTCCTGTTTACATCGGCTCAAAAATTCCCAGAGTACCTAAGGTCACCTAATATACATTTTCTAGCCTAACAACATAATAAGGCTACTGACCCAAAACCATGATACAACACTACGTAAAAGTGCAAAGTAACACTGGTACTTGTGTTCCAAAAAGAATATATCAACCTTTTCAGATGGAAGTTACTCTACAGATGGTTAAAAGACTCTCTCAAAAATGTTTATGCACAACATCTTAAAAATGGTGTAAAAAAACCTGCACGACACTGTATTAGCATGGATCAATATTGCATCTCTTTGTGATAGCCAAACAGAAAGATGAAGGGTAAATAAAATACTTGCGACAGCCGAGCAGCTGCCGTAAAATAAACATCATCAACTATTCTGACCATTGATGCGTGTATCCTTCGAACTGTCAGACATGTGTATCCTTCAAACTGTCACACACTGGGAGCATCTTATAGTCCTGCATAACCAAAGACCAAGTCCAACACAAACCAGGATCTTCCTGTTGTTCTCCACAAAGCATGCAAAGCATGTCCATGATTCAGAAATATAGTAAACAATCTGACAAATATTTGTCCCACATACTTTTGGAACCAGCAATTCTGAAATCCTGGTAAAACTACCCTCCACCTCCATATCCGCCTTTACACAGATGAAGAAGTAACAATTTCAGACGCCTGCATATGTTGACCCTTTCAACTCACTGAGTGGTAATCAAAACAAGAGTAAGGAGCAAGTAAAAACAAGAACTGACAAACAACAGTCTCAACTCTCACTGGCCTGAACTGGTGACACTGTCACTTTCACAAACACATTCTTCACACGAACAAGAGTTCAGTACTTTTACAACTGAGGGAAAATAACGGATACCTATGGATTCCGGCAGAATGACCTTTGGAACAGTGTGGTTAGCTGAGGTCTGATGCTGATGTTCCGTCTCTAAAGCTAAACACATTATGTACATTTTTCTTTCATCTTCATCTGTCATCGACAACCCACCCAGCGTCTGACCCATACTGAGATGTGTAATATCTGAGAAAAACACACACTGGATGAGTAGGAAACTACAAAACAGATTGTGCTCACCACAGCACAGCTAAACTGATTTGATCGGTCAATTAATTAATTAGTCAATAATCGAAAAATACCAGATAAATAGCTTCAGGTGTTGTTGCATGGTGGTATATGATTTACAAATCAGTTATTGAACATTGGCTTTTTTTTTGTGGTAATTATAAATGCATTACCACAAAATTTCCCAGCCACTAATATAGGAAATCATAGTTCAACTTTGAACATGAACTAATGTTACTGGCACTGACATTTGGACAATGAGACTTAAAAACCTGACAATTCCTTGGAACCAAATATTCATCTAATTAGGCATTTTTGAATTATTGAATTTGCTGTTTTAAGACGGCAGTAAAGGGAAAATATGTGTCAGTCAAAACCAAAATGTTCATATCCTTGTCTGGAAAAGAAAACAGACCTTTTAATGTTAAATGTTCTTTCAAGCAGTTTGTAACAGTGCCTCAGAATAACAGGAAGCAGAACTAAGTTTCAGATACTATTTCACTGTCACTAAACTTACTACACAATAGGATTTATTTTGAACCTGTAACTGACCTAACGTTTCAACACTAACCTGAGACCACAGATGTTAGCAAGTGAAAATATCCCATTCAGAAAAAATACAACTTACAACATCAATCTCAGATCTCATGTAAAATGTTTTGCTAGTTGTCATTCTCTATTCAACAAGAGGAGTTGACACCACAACCTTCACTCAGGAGGAAAAATCACTCTTCAAACCTGAAAGGAATGATGTCTGTATCAACTGATGGGAACATTTGTATGTAGGTCAGATTGTTTGGAAACCCACAGTGAGGCAGAAAATGAAGGTAAAAGCTGTTACACTCATTTGGTGAAAATGTGATGACAAATTACAGTTAAATAACAACATCAACAATAAATAAGAATAGGGATATTGCTACAGTGCAAGGGACCCATCGCCCATTAACATTGATGAATGCACTTGTACTTTATCCATCCTTGGGAAGCCACTTACTAATATGATGTATTTGTTTTTGTTGTTTGTTTGTTTGTTTGTTTGTTCAAGTATTTATCATTTTATATGCATGGATGAATGTGTGTGCACTTCAGTTTGCTCTCCTGATTGCACGTAATTGTTCCTTTGGGTAGAGATAAAGTATTTTCAATTGATTAATATCAGTTAGAATATAAGTTGATGTTGTTGCCTATAACCTATGATGACACGTGTTGTGCAGGTAGGAGACGAACCTCTTCCCACTCTTCTCTGTTCACGATATTAGCGTTAAGAACATTAAGGCTGTTTTCGTATGTCTCGAGTAGAAGCATCTCTCGGAGGTCCCCTGTGTGAGACCCTGGCGGTCCCTGGGGCCCCGCTGTGGTCGGCAGTAGCGGTAAGTGAAACTGTCTGTGCTGCTCTGTAAACACTGACAAGTTGTGTGTGGACTCGTCTCCGAGCCCGGCGAGCGCTGAATTCACTTTAGTCCGAACCCAACCCCGGGCACAGTTAGTTTCTCGGTGGCTCGGTGCGCAGTGACAGCAGCAGCGGTCGACCCGCGGCCACGCCACGAAGAGCAGCCGCTTCACTTCAGCGAAACTTCTCGCAATAACGTGACATTCGGCGCAAGCGGAGCAACGCAGCGCAGTTAGCTCGTCGCTAAAGACGCGGAGCTGCGGCGCGAGCTGCAACTTGGCAGACGGAGGTGAAGGGACGAGACTTGTGGCTGAGACACTTTCAATTTGGGAGCAAAAAAAAGCTCTTAGCTGAACTTTTCTCTTACCTTCCACACGCTCGCTGCTACCGCCTCCCGGCAGACGTTAATCCCGACTTTGACAGCGTCGTCCTCACCAGGAATGAGCAAAAAAAGTCCGTGTGTGTGAGTCTCGGCTTCTCGTCAGTGTCTGTGGGTGTTTTCATACACGGCTCGTCTCTCTCTCTCTCTCGCGCGCTCCCTCTCTCTCCCTCTCCCTCTCTTTCCCCCAACCCCTCTCTCTCTCTCTTCGTGGCCGCTGTCGTTTTTTCCACCAGAGAGACGCGGGAGCGAGCGCACCGGGATTCTGGGCTGGCCAGGACTACCCCGCGTGAGCGCGCAATTTACGAGGCACACCAAATCGTTTCCAATGTAGTGAAAATAATCATTGCAATACCTGACATTTAGTCGCCTGCACCATGGAAATACTACTTATGCGATATAGGAGGTGATTCTTGTTGTCAGATTTATAATAATAGTAATATTAATAAGTTGAGCCCTTTGCCAACACAAGTGATTGTCTTGTGAAAACCTGGTGACGCTATCCCTAACACCCGATGGTGGTTGCTAACATCTGATAACATCTACTGGTGGTTGGCATCTTTTCAACTACATGTCATCAGTCTTGTACTTTTACATTACATTGTATTGTTAAATTACACTCCCAGCAGTTATAGCTAACATAAGCTCGGCCGTTACCAGTGATAAAATCTTCAAACTGCTTCTTATATGCTGCATAGAAATGATGCAGGGTCCAATCTTTTTTTTGATTTTTATGAATCCTCTTACCCGACCACCTTATAGACATAATATCCTTTTCTATTTTCATGCAGTTGATATTTATCTATATAAAATGTGGCGTGACTAACAACTAACATATAATGCTTATCTG